>NW_007731388.1:101787-109540 GCF_000696425.1 Galeopterus variegatus | reverse complement strand
GCTTTACTGCTGAATTCCACCAAACCTTTAAAGAGGAATTAATACCAATTCTCTTCAAACTTTTCCAAAAAATTGAAACACAGGCCATTCTCTCAAACTCATTCTATGAGGACAGCATCACCCAGATATCAAAACCAGACAAAGATACAAAACAAAAAAAGAAAACTACAGGCTAATACCTCTGATGAACATAAACACAAAAATCCTCAACAAATACTAGCAATCAGAATACAGGAACATATCACAATAATTGAACACATGATTGAGTGGGATTCATTGCAGGGAGGCAAGGATGGTTCAACATATGCAAGATTATCTCAACAGACACAGAAAAAGCATTTAACAAAGTTCAATATCCCTTCACGACAGGCTTTTACTAAATTCGGTGTAAAAGGAAAGTATCGCAACACAATAAAATCCATATACGACAAACTCACCACCAATATTATCCTGAATATTATCCCGAACAGGATCAAGACAAGGATGCCTACTTCTTACCATTCCTATTTAACATATTATTGGAAGTACTAGCCAGAGCAATCAGCCAAGAGAAAGAAATAAAGGGCATCCATCCAAAAAGACAAAATCAAACAGTCCCTGTTTACAGATGACATGATCCTATACATATAGAAAAGCCTGAAGACTCTACAAAAACCTCTTAGAGCTGATAAATGATTTAGGCAGAGTTACAGGATACAAAATCAACAGGCAAAAATCAGTAGTGTTTTTATACTTCAACAACAAACTAGCAGAAAAAGAAATCAAGAAAGCAAGCCCATTTACAATAATCACCAAAAAAGTAAAATACCTAGTATTTAATTTAACCAAGGAAGTGAAAGATCTCTACAACCAGAACTACAAATCACTGTTGATAGAAATTAAAGAGGACACAAAAAGATGGAAACACATTCCAGGCTCTTGGGTTGGAAGAACTAACGTTGTGGAAATGTCCATACTTCTCAAGGCAATCTACAGATTCAATGCAATCCCCATCAAAACACCAAAGACATTCCTCACAGAAATAGGAAAAAACAATCTTAACATTCACATGAAACAACAAAAGACACTGAATGGCCAAAGCAATCCTGAGAAAAAATAAATAAATAAAGCCAGAGGCATTACACTATCTGACTCCAAATTATACTACAAAGCTATAGTAACCCAAACAGCATGGTACTGACATAAAAACAGACACTCAGACCAATGGAACAGAATAGAGAACCCAGAAATCAACCCTCATACTTACAGCCAACTGTTATTTGACAATGGCAACAGGAGCATACATTGTGGGAAGGACGGCCTCTTCAATAAGTGGTGCTGGGAAAACTGGGTATCCATTATGTAGAAGTTTGAAACTAGACCTGTACCTCTGGCCATATACCAAAATCAACTCAAAATGGATTAAAGACATATATAAGACCCAAAACTATAAAACTATTAAAAGAAAGCATAGAGGAAACACTTCAGGATGTAGGTATGGGCAATGACTTTATGAAAAAGACCCCAAAAGCACAAGCAACAAAAGAAAAAATAAACAAATTGGATTATATCAAACTAAAAGGCTTCTGAACAGCAAAAGATACAGCTGACAGAGCAAAAAGACAACCTACAGAATGGGAGAAAAACTTCGCAAACTATGCATCTGACAGGGAATTAATATCCAGAATATTCAAGGAACTCAGACAACTTAACAGTAAAAAAAACAAGTAATCCAATTAAAAAATGGGAAAAGGAGCTGAATAGACATTTCTGAAAGGAAGATATACAAATGGCCAACAGACATGTGAAAAATGTTCAACATCACTAAGCATCAGGGAAACGCAAATTAAAACCACATTGAGATATTATCTCACGCCAGTTAGACTGGCCATTATCAAAAACACAGAGAATAACAAATGCTGACAAGGATGCAGAGAAAGGGGAACCTTTCTACACTGTTGGTCAAACTGTAAATTAGTGCAGCCATTATGGGAAACAGTATGGAGTTTCCTCAAACAACTACAGATAGAACTACCATACCATCCAGCAATCCTGCTGCTGGGTGTATATCCAAAGGAATGGAAATCATCATGTCGAAGGGATATCTGCACTCCCATGTATACTGCAGCTCTATTTACAATAGTCAAGAGTTGGAATAAAACTAAATGCCCATCGACAGGTGACTAGATAAGGCAAATGTGGTATATATACACAATGGAATCCTACTCTGCCAAAAGGAATGAAATTCTGCCATTCACAGCAACATAGATAGGCTTAGAGAAAATTATGTTAAGTGAAAAAAGCCAGGCACAGAAGGAGAAATACCACATGTCCTCACTCTTACGTGGGAGCTGAAAAAAGGAAGGAAGGAAGGAAGGAAGGAAGGAAGGAAGGAAGGAAGGAAGGAAGGAAGGAAGGAAACAAAGAACAATCACAATAATTTCTTGAACTTTCAAAAGGAGAAAATGGAACTGGGGCCACCAGAGGTGGGAAAGGTAGAGGAGGAGGGGGGGTTAGGGAGAAATTGGTAAAGGGCCACAAAAAATATTTACATTGTGGACTGATAAAATTAATCAAAGAAAAAAAAACTTAGCTTAAAATTAATCAAAAAAAAGAACTTGGCTTAAAAAATTAATAAATAAATAAATAAAAGAATTTCAGCAAAGCAGATAAAAACTTATTTCAGCTGCTTCATTTAACATTGTGTACTGATAAAATTAATCAAAGAAAAAAAACTTAGATTAAAATTAATCAAAAAAAAGAACTTTGCTTAAAAAATTAATAAATAAATAAAAGAATTTCAGCAAAGCAGATAAAAACTTATTTCAGCTGCTTCATTTAAGTGAATTAAACTAAACTCTAAACTAGAATAAAAACACAAAAAACAAAGAAGTGAATTAAACTAAACTCTAAACTAGAATAAAAACACAAAAAACAAAGAGGTCATTGGAGCCTATTTAATTGCCTGGGGTGAGATAGTATGTCTTTGGTCACAGGCAGTGGTGTACAAAGATGGAAGTTTAAAATCTTGCTAATAATTTCTAGTTGATATAGCAATTTAATGAGCACTTATTATGTGCCAAAAACTATTACAAGCACTTTATATGTACAGTAAAACAGCTCCATAATGCCACTAGTGGGCCCCAAAACTCACATAAAGAGAAAGGCCATGTTATTTGGAGGTTAATGAAATGACTGGGGTCCAAGTCTGCTGTTTAAGAGAGGAGCCAGCTAATTACCACTCATATTACATTTTAGTTTTCTTTATTGAAGGAACCACATTGCAGAGTTTCACTGTTTTATCTGTTTGATATCCACAGCAACACTGATGGCTGTCTACTCAGCATTCTTTCCCTGCTTTCTCCCTGTGAACAGAAACTTGATTTTGTTCAGGTGTCAACCCTCAGAAAAGCTACCAGTATCTTCAGCTTGGAGGTAAATCATCATTAGTCCAAAACAACTGGAGGGCTGGCTGGTTAGCTCAGTTTGTTAGAGTGTGGTGCTGATAATACCAAGATCCAGGGTTCCATCCCTGTACTGGCCAGCCACCAACAAAACAAAACAGAAAAGATAAAACCATTGGGAAATCCCATCACCTTCACCAGTAATAAGTTTAGCCTTAGGCATGTGACACATATTTGGCTAATAGAACAGGAGGAAAAGTTGGCTGGGGGGTTCCTGAGAAAGGTTCTCTTGGTCTTACAAAGGAAGCTGAGCCACTAACAGTTAGTTAGCAGTAGCAATTAGTTAACAATTAACAATCAGTTTACAATACCTTATTGCCTACTTGAAATTTGCTAAGAGAGTAGATCTTAGGTGTTCTCACCACACACACACACAAAAGAAAGTGGTAATGAGGTGAGGTGATGGGTATGTTCATTAGCTTGATCGTGGCCACCATTTTCCAATGTGTGTGTATATCAAAACATCACGGGCTGGCCAGTTAGCTCAGCTGGTAAGAGTGTGGTGTTATAACACCAAGGTCAAAGGTTCAGATCCCCATACCAGCCAGCCAAAAAAAAAAAAATCAAGCTGTACACTTTAAATATATAATTTTTATTTGTAATTACACCTCAATAAAGATAGTAGGAGAAAAAGGGAAATTCAGGGAGAGGCAGCATTTTTTCCTTGTCAAAAGGATGCCTACAACAGTCCAAGCATCTTTCAATCACAAAGAGAACTAGCCTGAGGCTGAGACTTCTACTGGAGGCTGCCTCTCTAAGGAATTCTTGTTACAAAGGATAAAAAGTTTCCTGGTTGTGGAAGCCACTGTGATGGATTACCTGTTACTTGCAGCCAAACACATCCAATCTGATACAAACTCTACAAGTTAGAACGGATTGTAGTCCTCAATGTGTAAATGGGGCAACTGAGGCACAGGTAAATTAAGAAACTTAAGTAAGATAGAACTTACCTTAAAGCCATGGTAAACCAGACCACAGCCAGAATCAATGTGTTCATTCTGTAGGGTCCCATCACACAGTACAGAGCATTATCCCAGACCTGTAACCCACACCAGAGAAGGATTGCTAAAGGAAGGAACATGGGACTTAGAAGAGCTCATTTCCAAGATTTTCTAATAAATTTTCTTGTAAATATCCAGGAACCTATGGATAGAATGGGCACCCCATTATCTCCTTGAGACAGCAATTCTGTTTGAATAATAAGGAAAGGTTCTTTTCTTCCTGCAGTCTTGCCTCACGACCTAGCTGTTCTATAGCATTTTCCCTGGGAACATGGTATTTCATGAATGTGACTGAAAGCACACTGAATCTTCAGGCACTGAATAACCTTGAATAGTGAGTTCTGCTCCCTGCCTGTGGGCAGGGGTGATGTTCCAAACACTTAACAACCCTACACCACAAACACCGTCCAGTCTCAATAGACACTGGCTGGTCGGCTGCCTCAGTACACAACAACTGGCTTGTTCCCTGTCCGTAGGAGCCAGGGATCCAGAGAAATGGCATTGCCCTTTACAAAGACTTTCTTGGACATCACTAACAACCCTGAAGAGGCCATTTATTTCACTCACTTCTTCTTTCTTACAATTGTTTAAAGAGAAGTTGCTAGGGAGAGGGATATTTACTCAGATTAACTATTTTACCTACACTCAAAATCCCTGCCTTGGGAAGGAAGATCAGAGAACACTTGAAATTAAGGTTTAGAGAGCTTAGACCTCAGGCGCACACCACCAGTTAGAGGCAGACATGGGCTGGGACTTAGACATCCCCGTGCAGGATTGCTTTCTCTCCATTACACTGCCTCAGGTTGATGGGGGTGTACAGGGTCTTTATTCTTTACCCACTAAGGCTACAGACTCCCCTAGAACCACCCTTGCTTCCAGTGTATTTCCCCATTCACACCTGTTTGAAAGTCGTATTGAATCTGACCAACCAGCGCTGGTACCAAGTTCCTGTTGAACTTTGGATCTCAATGAATTCATCCATTTGCTTGGGAGTTTTGATGTTGGAAACCTGAAAAGCAAAGACAGAGGAGTCTTTGGTGTCCCTCTTGTGCTGTGATTCTTAATCAAGGTATACATAGCATCTCTTAGGGATCTCAGGTGGATGTGTCCCACTGCAGACGAAATGAACCAGAATCTTTTCACTAAATCATGACTTTGGGAAATTTACATTAGTGGGTCCACAATACACTGAATCTTATTTTCCCATAGAACAGTTAGCGTCACCTTGAAATTCACAACATTATTCTTAACAGGTATTAACACACAGAAGTCTAGAACCCATGTAGGCAATAGCAAGAGGAAGGGAAGTTGTGTTTTTAAAACATGACAGAGGAAGAGAAATCATGACCTCCTTTCTATCCCTTGTAGAAATCAAAGAGATAGGGAGGGGGATAAGGTTTTGTATCTCAGCATTCCCCTCAAGGCCATGGAAAGTGTTGATATACCCAATGGGAGCAGGTAACCCCAAAAAGCAATCCTGACTCACCAAGACAATGATTTTCAAGTTAACCAGATGTTTAAAGCAACCACTGAATTGTATAACTAATCATGGTTTTAAGGAGATTCCTAACCATGCACACTCTTTTAGTCAAGTTATCAAGGTCCATGCTTGCGGACAATCTCCCCTAATTCATAGAACAAATCAAAGACCTCAAAAAAATTCAAAAACAGTTCCTATCACCTCCTCCAACAAACCTTCTGCCTCGGGATACAAAATGAGTCATAAGAGTGTCTCCATCTCTGTCTTCAGTCAAAGAACAAAGGAAGAGAAGCAGAAATGAGGCTGAGTAATCCACAGGGAGAAAACCAGTCCCTGAATATGAATAACTGACTCATTATTTCCTGAGCACTAGGTCAGCTTGGCTTTGCTTTTTCTAAACCCTAAAAACAGCAGTTGTTAAATTTTGGGGAGGGCCAGGCACCCGTGTGAGAATCTGGTAGAAACCTAGGCTCTCTTCCCTGAAATTGCAGGTGCATAGACATACTGTGAGCTTCCCAGACTCCTACCATTCACAGGGATGCAGCCTTTGCAAATGCGCTTTTGCTTGGGGTCAGACAGGGAAACTTCAGAACTAAGAGGGCAGGCTCTGCAGCAGAACTCGTGGCTGAGCTGGCCTCCAAGTTACCGGATATCATGAACCCCGGCTACAGCCAGAGGAGGCCAGAGGGGAAGGTTGACACCAAACCAGGAAGCACTTTTAAAAATCACACAGAAGCATTAAGATATCCACTCAAATGTAAGTTTTTCCTTTCTTTGCTCCTTGAGGGAAAAAAAAAAAAACACTCTATTCCCTAGGGATTTGGAAGTGGGTGTGTGGACAACTTCAAGCACAATTACTCTAATTTACAATTAATTAGAATACTTGTCTTTGATTCAGTCTAGATTAGAATATGGCCTGTGTTTATATGTGCTCAGCAGAATACTTCAACTCCTTCCCCTTCCAAAGGTGGCAGTGCAGAAGCTTGTAAGGCAGCAAATAGAGTTAGTAAGGCCCAGAGCTCACAACAGAAAGTGAGGGCAGAGGCACCCAGCGTCAGCTGTGAGCACCACCTGCGATCCTGACCTGCCCTAAACTCTTCCTCCAGGCTCTGAGTACATCTGTGAGAACATTAACCAAGGGGGAGCCGCAGGAACAAAACGGGTAACACCGTCAAGGTGGGCTGAGTATTCAGCCCTGACTGCCAATCACAAGCCCGCTCTCTGAGATCATCTGGTAGTTTCTTTTTTTTTTTTTTTTTCTCATTTCCTGGCCCATTCAGCCATTTACTTCTACATAATCAGTATGATCATCAAGTCATTATGGAATATTGAACCCACAGCCTTTTCCATTCCTTTTTCCTTTTGGGTAAAAACTACTAAAAGCAGAAGTTATGCGTCAGAACCTAGCAACTGGAATACACATTGCAATAACATACACAATTTCAACATTTCATGGCCCTACTCATTGATTTCTGCTGAACATTCTTCCTCAGGACATGCTCCCATCCCTGAAATGAGGAACTCTGGTCCTGAGATAAAAGGACTTTGTCTTTGGAAATTTTAGTTTTTATTGATTTCCATGCTAAGATCTCATTCTTCAACATTAGGCTGCTTACATTTGTTAAAATAATTAAGTGGGAGGCCATTACACTGAGGTGGCTCTAACACCCTGGGTTCCTGCATTAGGAAACCAAGCAGACAAAAACAAATAAATAATAATAAGTTGAACTGTTAAAAGGAGAGAGAAGAACTGTAGTTAATAGAGGCGGGAAAGGGGGCCGGCCCAGTGGCGCACTGGATAGTGCGCCGCCTGGGGAGCGCGGCGGCGC
>NW_007731388.1:98070-101114 GCF_000696425.1 Galeopterus variegatus | reverse complement strand
GGGTTGCGATCCGTTGCCGGACACGGAAAAAGACAAAAAGACAAAAAAAAAAAAAAATAGAGGCGGGAAAGGGAAGGAAGGCGAGGGATGGTGACAGGCTGATTAATGGACACAGAAGTATGGTGTGATAGGAAAAATAAGCTTGACTGGTATACGGTTGAGTCAGAATTCTATAATCAATAATGATTTACTGCATATAACCAAAGGACTAGAAGATAGATCAAATGTGCACACATCACAAAGAAACGACTAAGTTTCGCAATGATGAATATGCTAATTACCCTGAATAGATCAGCACACATTGTATACATGTATTGAAATACAACTCCACACCCCATAAATATGTATAATCAATATGTATCAATAAAATTCTTTTTAAAAACATAACAGAATTTTTTTTAAGTGACCTTTAAGCACAATCATAGGCAGCCAATTGGACATTAGTCATAGTGCCTTGAACTTCCCACCAAGATAGTACAAAGAAGGAAATTGCTGAAAGTTTTACCAATTGAATAATTTCTTTGCTCTGCTTCTACATTCACCCTATAAAAGCTTTCCCCTCATGCTCCTTCAGTGGATTCCCAAACCACTTCTAGTCTGGAGCTGCCCAATTCATGAATCCCTGTCTACTCAAATAAACTCTACGATTTTAATGTGCCAGAGTTTATCTTTTAACCATTAGAATGGGTTGTCAAGAGAGAATGTGGGATCATTTCTCTAAAAAGGGGCTCTCAGTAGGACAAGCATATTTGTTGGTGTAGGAATGGTCCGCCCAGAAACAGCAGTCAGGAAACTCCGTGTGGGCACCACCACGTGAAAGGTACCACACGGGCAACCCAGGGTAAGATGAGAGTTGGAAACGGTTCATAATTTCCAACTAACAGGACATCTTCATGGAAATCAGCATTTACAGTTTCTTGCTTTTAAAGCCAGGAAAATTTAGGCTAATAGCCAAGGCTGGTAAGGGTGTAGAGAAGTGGGTTTCCTATTGCTTGTGGCATTGTAGACTGGTACAAACCTATTGAAATGTAATCTGGTGATCTCAAGAGCTGTAAAAATATCCATGCTCTTTGAGCCAGTAATTTTATTTCTGAATTCATGCTAAGAAAAAAACCCAGAACATTAGGGAAGAAACCGTGTGCATGAGAAGTTTCGTTGCAGTAATACTTACAGGAACAAGGTGATAAAACAGGGTGAATAATCTCTAACATTAGGGACATGTTCAGGAAAACTGTGTTAATGATCTTAACATTAATTGTTGATTGAAATGATGGCTATGAATACTATGAGGCAACGTACAAAATGATCACAAACGCTGTTAAATAACATGTCTATGTAAACGTACACATATGTGCTTATCACCACATAAATACAGCTAGCTGCTTCTTTCATCATTTTTTAACAATTAGCCACCTAAGGAAAAACCTAGAAGGATGTCCATCAAAATTCAAAGAACAATTTTGATAAAGTTGTAGGACTGTCAGAGGTTTTATTCTCATTTTGACAAATTTTCCGTTATGCGATTATATAATAAAATTATTTTTTAGCAAAACAAAACAGTAAAGAGGAGAAGCCCCTCTTACTGGCAGAGGCGACCACAGACTCACCGTGAACACCTTCTCCGGGGCCCCCTTCGCCCTCATGTTGGTGTCATGGACTTGCTTTAGAATCATCCAGGCTTCATCATGTTTGCCCATCTGGTAAAACCACGGAAAGAGACATAAAAAATCCACTGTGGAATATGCTCTCTGTTCATTAGGGGTGTAAAAACCTACAAAGTGGGTGCAAATACCTGGGTCTGAGGTGATTGAGTATGGACTCATTACTATCTAGGGCTTGTGAAAGACTAGGATGAGTTTCCACCCCAAGCCACGCTTGGAAGGGGAAGGTCATGCCTTCAAGGTGTAAACGCTGGGCATTATTATCATCGGACTCGTACCCTTTGAGGTTATGAGGTTGAATGGACTGCAGTGTGCAGAAGCCATGCTCCTCACTAACTAGATGAAGCAAAGAAGCAACATGTCATGGGTTCAGTTTTGTCCCCCCATCCCCCCCAAAATGTTGATGTCCTAACCCCCAGGACCTCAGAGAATAAATTTATTTGGAAATAAGGTTGTTGCAGATGTAATTAGTAAAATTAAGATGGGGTCATCCTGGAGTAGACAAGGCCCCTAATCCGATGTGACTGGTATCCTTATAAGAAGATGGCCCTGTGAAGACACAGAGACAGGGAGCATGCCATGTGCTAACAAAGGCTGCTGAAGAATCAGGAAGGGACAAGGCGATAATCTCTATATATTTCACAGGGAGCATGGCCCTGCCGAACTGTGAAACAGATCTGTTATTTTAAGTCCCTCAGTTTGTGGTACTTTGTTACAGCAGCACTAGGAAGCGAGTACACAACAAAGGGTAAATTTTGAGCTAGCCCTTGTTAAGAAACCTTCTGCTGCATCTGCCTCCCGATCCATGGGACGAGAGAGGATCTTCAACATGGAGAACTGCTCTGCAGAGAGCTCGAGACAGAGGCAGATAAATGGACGCTCAACTGGGGCTGTGGGCACCTCGGAGTCCTGCCCTGTGTGATTTCTGCAAGCATGAGAGTCCCCACAGTTGGAAGACTCATCTCTCGGGACAGCAGGTGCAGCCTTTTGGTGGGTAGGGGTCCTGTGTAGCTAAGAGTCCTGAAGGGCTTGGGAGCAGGGACAAGCTTTATCATGGAGCTCGTTGCCACAGCACGGAAAAACAGAATAAGCATTATAGACTCTCAATCAGGACCTCTGGGGAGGGTGGGCACCAGGATGCAGCTGGAGAGCCACTCCTGCACCCACACAGCCTGGGGGAGGGGTCCTGCTCTGTGCTCCAGGAGCTCCAGCACTGACAGGCCATGAGTCCATGACCTGCAGCCATCACCAGCAGGAACGGCACCAAATTTAATGATGGGCAAGCAGGAGAGGATGGGGAACTAGGGCTGGGAGCAGCAAAGCTGGACTCCTGTGACTGTTTTGTGTCTCTCACATGGCGGGGGGGGGGGGGGGGCGCGGGCC
>NW_007731388.1:81947-97070 GCF_000696425.1 Galeopterus variegatus | reverse complement strand
GGGGGGGGGGGGGGGGGAGGCGCTGGCTCACCTCTAGCAGAAACCTCGGGCTCTCTGGCATGAACTTCAGGGCCACCATGGACACGGTGCAGGGCAGAACACAGACGATGACAAACACTCTCCAGCTGTGGAAGTGGTAATGGGTCCCCATGCTGAAGCCCCAGCCTGGGAAGAAGCAGGCAAAGCACTTCTGTCACATGATCTTTTCTACTACGGAAGAAGAGCTCTGAAGCGCTGGCTCTCACATTTTAGGATGCAAGAGCACTGCTTGGGGGCTAGTTAAGATGCTGACTCCCCCTGCACCCCCAAAGCTTCTGAGTCATGAGTCAGAGATAAGAGCTGGGAAGCTGCATTTTGACAAATGCCTAAGCCTAGGCCTGGCCTGATATTTACAGAGCCTTGGATAAGAGTGCCATAGAAGCAACATTCCATATTTGTGTATAGTCATTAAATTTTAAGTTAACAAACTATAAATAAAAGATGTTCTACCTCTCTGCCTTGACAAATAACACACAGGAGGGCGAGGCCCAGAATTACACCCACCCTTGCTGGAACCCTTTACTGTTCCTTCCCCCAGCTCCACCTGCAGAGGGAGGGGCCTCATGTCAACATGCGCCCTTGCCCTGATCCTTTGTGTTTATGGGAATTCCTGGGTCCTTAGTACCCAGAGCATGATCTGGATGGGAGGGGAGTCAGGGACTCAGGGACCCCTTGCCTCATGGTCAGAGGATGGCCAGAGCAGGGCCTTATGTGGCCTGGGGCTTCTATTAGGGATCCCTCTTACCCAGGTCAAAGGGCAATACAGCTACAGGTGATTCCAATGCAAAGGGTTCAGGACCACACTTTGAAAAACACTGTAAGTGGTAATATGACTACGTGAATTTTTTCTAAATAAGAATCTGAACTTCTACATTCAAATGAATTTCACTGTCATTGAAATGGGGAGGTAACTAGCTCCTATTCAGTTGTCATTGTTCAAAGCATTGCTAAAATTCATTTTCAGAAATCACACATTGTATACGTGTATAGAAATAAAATATGCACCCCACAAATATGTACAATTATTATGTGTCAATTAAAAACTGTTATACTGGGCCGACCCCGTGGCTCACTCGGGAGAGTGCGGCGCTGGAAGCACAGTGGTGCTCCCACCGTGGGTTCAGATCCTACATAGGGATGGCTGGTGCTGCTCACTGGCTGGGCGTGGTGCAGGCGACACCAAGCCAAGGGTTGTGATCCCCTTACCAGTCACAAAAAAAGACAAAAAAAAAAAAAAACTGTTATACTGTAAAAAATAAGATAAATGGTCATTTCCTTAATCTAATTTCAAAAAAGCAAAAAAAGAAATTCCATTCAAACATCATTTGAATACCCTCATGGGTAGCAGACATCCCTCTTTTGAGGGACAGTAACACACTGCAGAGCCTGAACTTCTGCAGTCGCATAGATCAGAGTTCGACTTCTGGCTTTATCACGTTGTTACTGTGTTGGCGGGTTTTCACAGCGGTAGAGTGCTGATAAGGATCCCTCCACAGATATGCTGTCCGTGAAAGCTCCTGGCATCCCATAATTCACCTGCTTTGAGGGTAGATTTGGTTTTTTTAGAAAGAGCTACACGAGGTCTTGTGCCAAGAATGTTGAATAGAATAGATGAATATCAACAAAGATGAGCAAAACAATTGCTTTTTTTTAAAAAAAAAAAAAAAAAGCCACGTTTTTAAAATAGACTGGTTTTTCTCACCTTGCTTAACGTATCTCCGAAGACAATTCAAATAGCAATTTTTAAAAGACAAAACTATATAAATAAATATATTGATTTCTAAAGTTCAGAGGGTAATAATTATCTGGATGTAAAATTTCTAGTTCATTTACTGAAAAATATATTACATGGCCGAGTCCTGGGTGGGCAGCTTATGTCCTGAATTCTCATTCCTCCCCACTGTAGATCTTCTTGTTCTACTGGCGGTGGATGCCTAACCAATGTCTGCTGTTTGTGCACATATTTTCTTCTCCATTCACACCGTGAAAGGGCTAGGCAGAAGGAATCCAGCTGGGAGAATGTGGGACTGTTGGCCTCGTGGACGCATTCGGCCCCAGCAACAGAACACACACTTCCTCCAACACTCTCAATCGAAATCAAATCTCTTTTTGCACAGCTTGACCTCCTCTTCTCTGCTCACTGGGGTTTGTTTGTTCGTTTTAACTTTAATTAAAAAGCCCTCCCCTTCTCCTGGGAGTAACGCTAGTAAGAAGATAAAACCATAGCAATATTTACACATTCTCAGCTTATGTCCAAAAACTGTTCTGGCACTACTGGAAATAAAGATGATCAGCATCACACAGCAAATTCAGATGGGTAACCAGGGAGCAGGGGCAGGAGCAGGTATGCTTATAAAGAATCCTGCCTCAAAGATTTTTTTCTTTATGATAATATGTATAAATTATCCAAAATTCATTACTCCCTCTTGCCTCTACGGTTTTTATTGTGATTTCAGTAATCTGCATTTATCACATTCATTAGGCACATCTTTAGGGCCTTAAATTAAATAAAATTAAGTAGGGAACTGCTTCCAAATATTTGAAACAATGTTAATTTGGAGGCAGGGATTGTTCTGTTTGCTGATTTTTTAGCTTGACCTACTTTTGTCTGTCAGGATTTCACAAACAGCTGGTGGTACTGACTACAATGAGAATTAATCTTCCATAATATACCCATTTTTTCTGGGCTGTGCCCATAAGTTCCCATGAAAACATTCTGAGCTTTGTAATTTTCTTTCTCAATGAGTCAGTCATCCAAATTCCTGGTGCCAAGACCTCCCATCACTTGATTCTTGCAAAAGCAATTAAACGGGTTACACAAGCCATACACAAACATCAGTCTCCTTTCCGTAGTTACCCTTGCATTTATTAGAGGATTAACGTCTTAGGCATATTGAGAAATATCATCAAATGTCTGCTTCACTGTGGACAAAACATCTGGTCCTGATAAAGTGAGGCTCAAAATAAATGATCATTACTCTGTAATTTTAGTCTATCGTATTTCTGGGATGGGTTTCTCCTGTTTTTATTAAGCTTGATCAACCAGGAA
The DNA here is from genome assembly GCF_000696425.1 of Galeopterus variegatus. Classification (NCBI taxonomy): domain Eukaryota; kingdom Metazoa; phylum Chordata; class Mammalia; order Dermoptera; family Cynocephalidae; genus Galeopterus; species Galeopterus variegatus. The sequence continues at coordinate 93,982 of NW_007731388.1, read as the reverse complement.
GTTTCTATTTTAAAAGAGCATAAAAGTCACAGATTTCATACAGGCATAGAAATAGGGAAATGATCTGTCCTTTGGGGGTAAAAGATTTAACCACAAGCCCTGCTTTCAGCCAGCAGTGGTCAGCCAGCAGCCATGTGACCCCTCTGCTATGGGCATCCCATTCAATTTCAGTCCGCGTGCTCCCAACCTGATTTATTTGGTAGAAACCAGACACCTAAACATTGGTGTGTGTTTCTGTGTGTAAAGTGAAGTGAAAAAATAATGCAGTTTGTAGTACTTACTGTGGGTTGCTGGCTCCCCTCACAATATCCCTCCTGCCCTCCTTCCCCACTGTGTTGCAGATATGTGGTTTGGGTGGGACTGACCCCACCCCTAGCTCCAGGAATGAGGAAGGAAGTGTATCTAAACCATTCAGGACCTGCATCCTCTGGGGTTGCTAATGGTTTAAATGTGTCCCCCAAAAGTTCATGCGTTGGAAACTTAACCTTCATTGCAACCATGTTAAGAGAGTGGGAAATCCAATTATGGTATTTGAAAGGTGGGCCTTTAAAAGATGACTAGATTGTGGGGACTTGGCCTTAGTGAATAGATTCATCCATTCATAGAGTAATGGGCATGGTTCTGATGGCTTTCTAAGGACAGCAAGTGAGCAGGCGAGTCTCTCTTGCTCAGCCCATTCTCACCATGTGATACCCTGAATTGCTGTAGGAGAAGCCCTCACCCAGTACATTCCCTGAACCTTGGACTTCCAAGCCTCAAAAACTGTAAGAAATAAATTTTATTTCTTTATAAATTACCCAGTTTCATATATTCTGTTATAAGCAACAGAAATGGACAAACACAGGGGTATAGTGATTGGTTGAGGTTGACCTAAGCTGATCCAAGCAGAGGGAAGTCAAAGACCTCTGCTCTTTGGCTGAGTGTGAAGGTGTGCGTCCCTGGTGGAACAGGTAGTCTGCAATCCAGAAGCCTAGAACTGCCAGTGCTTCCAGGAGGGAAGCTAGCCCGAGAACTAGAACCGTCTTGAAAATGTTCTCAACACTCCCCTTTGCATCCTGGGAATTGCCAAATGTCCCAGCTGGCAGGAATCTCTACAGTTATTTTTGCTTCCCTCCCTCACTTCATTTTATAGGTGAAGGAAGGAAGGCTGAGAAGATCAGGTGACTAGTCACATATCACACAGCACCACTGTGTTGACTCTGCTTTTATTCCGCTCTTATTTATCGTACCCCAAAAGGTATTTCAATCACTTCATTTAAATGTGGAAATAGTTTCCTATTGTTATCACATTTGGATCAGTTAACAAGGGAAGTAATATTATAACAAAAATTGTAGCCAAAAAAAAAGCAGTTCCTCAAAACCATAATCAATAGCATAGCACATGGGCAATTACAGCACATGTTTGAGTGAAGAGCAGAATGCAGAACCTGATATTAGCAGTAACACAATTTTATGTCTAAAATTTTGCAGTACTATAGTGACACTATAGTGACAGAATTAGCTGGAAAACTCTTCAACTCTTTATTTCACTATTCCTGTTCATATTTCTCTGTTTCTGATACAAAATCCAGTAGATTCTCAAATACTAGATGCAGCAAAGACTACATGATATTCCTAAATCCATTTCCTCTACTTTCTGGGCACACAGCTAGCCTACGTCCTCTGCAGTAGAGTGTATTCATATTACAGATTTGGAGCCAGTGGAACGTGAGCAGAGATGATGTGCTCCACTTCCTGGCCTGCCCTTTAAAACCACCCACATACAAATGCCCACGCTCTTTCCCCAAACCAGAGACCTTAGAAGCCATATGCTGAAGACGGTGAAATCACATGCTGGAAAAAGTCTGAGCCCCGGGATTACTGCTGAAGCAGAGCCTCCTGCAGATCAGAAACACCAGCCAGACTTTCCATGAAGAAGAAACTTCTATTGTGTTCAACCACTGAGATTTCAGGGTTTACCAGTTTACCAGAGTAATGCAACCAGTCTCACCTCAACTAATATAGTAGGTATTGTCTACACCGAAGCTACTTCTTAAAAAGATACACATGGAGCTTCCATTAGCTCAGAACACACAGCAGAGATGGTCATATTTAAAACAACAGGTGAAGGGGTAGAGAAGTGCTGGCTAGCTTCAGGAGCAGTTGTCTGCTACCTCCCAGTGGTCTGCAGGATTCTAAATCATGGCAAAGCCTAGACTCATTACTGTATTTTTACCAAAAATGATTTTGAAGGATGCTGATGGTATTACCTAGTATACACAAAAAGCACAATCAAATTCAAAACTGCTGCTTTCTCTCTACTTACGACAAAACCAATAGTAAAAGTTAATGTTGCCAGATCTCTGTCCAGAGAATACAGTTTTTGCAATTACCCAGGATAAGAAAATTGTTCCAGCTGAAACCATGGCCTTGTTTCTAAGCATTGCTCCATGTCTGCAGCCAGACAGGAGTGGCAGCAGGTACTAGAGTGGAAAGGGTACAAGGTTACTGCACCTGGAGGGGGCATCTCAATTCTAGTCCCTAACCCTCCATGTGCCAGGGGCATGACATTGGGCAAATCACCAACTTCTCTTGGCTTTTGTTACATCTATCATCTATAAAATGGGATTACAGGAGATAAAGGTTCAAATCCTTTCAAACAAAAAGAAGAAAATTAAAAAAGGGAGATAAGGAGACAGGAAGAGAGGGAAGAAGGCAAAGAAGGAGGAACAGATTTTATTATTTCCAAAAAGACATGTCTATTGAAATAAGCAATGTATCTGCAATGTTAGAAGTTCTTTAGAAACATCAAGGTCACATACAGGAACTTTGTGTAAGTGCAGAGCGTAAGGTTGAGGACAAGAAAAGTTGTTTGGATGCAGGTGCTATAGAAACAGGGGCCCCTGGGCTATTTGAAGCCAGCAGCTCACCGTAGTGTGGAATGATGCTCCAGGCCATGATAGATGCGTAGATGCCCCCAGTCATCCAGAACATGCCCAGCCAACTGAGGTGTTCTCCTCGCTTCTCCCGAGACAAGAATTCAGAAAAATAGGCAAAAACAATTGGTAGAGCACCCCCAATGCTGCAGAGAAAATGCCAGAAAGAAAGAATCAAGTCATGCACTAAAAATGGTCATAGCAGAAACCAAGTCTCCTTATACATCATCTTTAGGTGCTGTAGTGAAATAACCCAGTGAATTCGAGAGATGGACCAGGCAGTTCCTCTCTCCATGTGGGAAGTTTTTTGACTTTATTCACTGACTTTATAGCCTAATGCTAAACCTAACCCTTTCTAAGATTCAACCTTAATACAGTTTCTAGAGAGTCAAACAAGAAACTCAGTCCAAAGGTTTCCAGAGGTTCCCCTCAGAGCTAGAGTACCAGAATGGATCACCATTTGTCTAGGAGGGTTTGGCTCGGCTCTCTGAGTACGTACCCTATGCCTGAGATGAGTCGGCAGAAGAGGAAAGCTCCATATCCCTGCACGAAGGAGGAGAGGGAGGCGAAGGAGGCATTGACGGCCAGGGACATGCTGAGGACTCGCTTCCTTCCCAGCTTATCGGCCAGGCCTCCCAGGATGAAGGCCCCTGCCATCATGCCTAAGTAGACGATCAGCCCTGAGAGGAGAAGAAAGGGAAGAGGATGGATAAAGAAGACAAGAGATTAGAGACCATTTGTGTTTACAAAATCCGATGTTCATCGTTACCCATCCTAGAAATTCCGTGTCATTGACATAAAAGGTGGAATGTGACAAGATGTTCATGGCAAATTAGAAATACAAGGATACTTCTCAAAGTTGATGGAAAAATAGAATTAAAAGATAATATGAACCTTGGGCCGACCCTGTGGCTCACTCGGGAGACTGCGGCGCTGGGATCGCAGCGGCGCTCCCACCGCGGGTTCGGATCCTATATAGGGATGACCAGTGCGCTCACTGGCTGAGTGCGGTGCGGGCGACACCAAGCCAAGGGTTGCAATCCCCTTGCCGGTCACAAAAACAAAAAAGGTAATATGAATATTTCCATGAACTTTTCAAAGTACTCTCAGACTTTGCAAATCTAAATTTTTAGCAATTTTTTTTTTAAATAGCCTCACCAGGTTTACACACATGTACAAAGACTAACACAGATCAACCAAAACTGGGATAGATGTACCTTTCTTAAAGACCACTCTTTTAGATGCATAGTCCACAGATGAGGGAATTGATGTCAATTTTTTTTTTGTCACTGTCATAATTTTATTTTTTTTTTATTTTATTTATTTTTTTTATTCCTTTTTGTCTTTTTTTTACTGACCAGTAACGGGATCGCAACCCTCGGTGTTGTGCCCGCACCACGCTCAGCCAGTAAGCGGGAACCGGTCTCCACATGGGATCCGAACCCTCGGCAGGAGCGCCGCAGCGCTCCCAAGCGGCGCACTCTCCAGTGCGCCACCGGGCCGGCCCCATAATTTTATTTTTAAGCAATAAAAGTGTGTGTGCTATCAGAGTCCTCACCTGAGGGGTTATGTTTAACGAGAGAATTTGCAGGGTAAAGTGTGGCAAAGTGCAAAGGGAAATGTTAGGAAGGAAGAAAGTGGGCCAAGTGAAAAAATACACTTGCTTTCTTATGACACACCAAAAAGACTTTTTTCAAGCTATAACCACGGTCCAGACCTCTTAGGGAAATGTAGCAGAATTTGTATATGGTGTGAGATAAGGGTCCTGTTTCACTCTTCTACATGAGGATATCCAACTTTCCTGACACCATTTATTGAACACTCTGTCCTTTCCTTATTGTGTATTCTGGACTCCTTTGTCAAAAATCAATTGACCATAGATGTGTAAATTTATTTCTGGGCTCTCTACTCTGTTCCATTGATCTATATGGCTGTTTTGATGCCAGTACTGTGCTTTTTAAATTATTATTATTAATATAGCTTTGCAGCATATTTGAAATCAGGTAGTGTGATACCATCGGCTTTGTTCTTTTTGTTCAAGATTGCTTTGACTATCTATTGGGAGTCTTTTGTGGTTGCATATGAATTTTAAAACTGTTTTTCTCTATTTCTGTGAAAAATACCATTGGAATTTTGATAGGGATTCCATTGAATCTATAGATCACTTTGAGCACTATGAACATTTCAACAAGATTAACTCTTTCTACCTGAAAATATGGAATATCTTTCTATTTATTTATGTCTTCTTCAATTTCTTTCATCAGTGTCTTATAGTTTTTAGTGCACAGATCTTTCACTTACTTGGTTAAATTTATTCCTAGGTATTTTTTGATGTTATTGCAAATGGGATTGTTTTCTTGATTTTTTTTTTCAGATAGTACATTATTAGTATATAGAAACATTACTGGTTTTTGTGTGTTGGTTTCCTACACTGCAACTTTACTGAAATCATTTATTAGTTCTACCAGTTTTTTGGTGGATTTTTTAGGGTTTTCTTTATATAAGATATGTCACCTGCAAACAGATATTTTTCCTCCTTCCTTTCTGATTTGGATGATTCTTTTTCTTGCCTAATTGCTCTGGCTAGAATTTCCAGTACTATATTAAATAGAAATGGCTAGAGTAGGCACCCTGTTTTGTTGCTGGTCTTAGAGGAAGAGCTTTCAGAGTATGATGTTAACTGTGGGCTTGTCATATATGGCCTTTATTATGTTGAGTGAGATGAATTTCTTCTATATCTAACCTGTTTGGAGTTTTGTGATAGATAAAAGGATGCTGAATTTTGTGAAATGCTTTTTCTGCATCTATTGAGATGGTCTTGATTTTTATTCTTCGTTCTACTAATGTGGTGTATCACATTTATTGATTTGCATATGTTGAACCATCCTTGCATTCTGGGGATAAATCCCACTTGGTTATGGTGTACGATCCTTTTAATGTGCTGTTGAATTCTATTGCTAGTATTTTGTTGAGGATTTTTGCATCTACATTCATCAGGGATATTGGCCCATAATTTTCTTTCAATGTAGTGTCCTTGTCTGTCTTTGGTATCAGGGTAATGCTGGCCTTATAAATTTTGTTTGTGTTTCCTCCTCTTCAATTTTTTGGAGGAGTTAAGGAAGAATTGGCATTAATTTTTCTTTAAATGTTTTGTAGAATTCACTACTGAAGCCATCAGGTCCTGGGCTTTTCTTTGTTGAAAGGTTTTTTGATCACTGATTTAATCTCTTTATTTGTTATTGGTCCATTCAGATTTTTTATTTCTTTGTTATTCAGCCCTGGCAGGTTGTATGTTTCTAGGAATTTATCCATTTCTTCTAGGTTATCCAATTTGTTGGTGTATAATTTTTCACAGTAGTCTTTCACGATCCTTTGTATTTCTGTGGTATCCGGTATAATGTCTCCTCTTTCATTTCTGATTTTATTTGAGTCCTCTCTCTTTTTTTCTTAGTCTAGCTAAAAGTTTGTCCATTTTTTTATCTTTTCAAAAACAAAGTCAATGCTGTAACAATTACTGCTCTTTATAGATAAGATTGGTCACATTTCTTAGCTCTATATTAGTTCATTACTCACTTGCTCATCCCCAGAACTGCTTAAGTGGGAAATGGTTCCTTTTCTTCAAGGAAATAAACAATAAAATGTATGATTATCTCCAAGTGAGAAAAAAGTGCTCCAATAAAGGTATTTGTCAGGTATGACTAAAACACAGACAAGGTGCACAGCTTGGATATATCTGTCAATGTGGGAGGCTTCCAAAAGAAAGACATTGAGCTGTTCTTGAAAGACACAGAGAACTTAGTCAGATGTTCATTTGGGAATTGGGGAGGTGCATTAAAGGCAGTGGCAGACAGCATGTGCAAAGACAGAAAGGTAAAAAGAAAGTCTGATATGTTTGGGCAACTATTTGTAAGTAGTTTAGTGTGAGTACAGCATAGTTCCTGTGGGGAAAACTGATGAGAGACTGAGGCTGGAGGGTAGGACAGAGGCCAGATCATAAACAGCTGTGTGTGTGTGTGTGTGCGCGCGCGCGTGTGTGTGTGTGTGTGTGTGTGTGAGAGAGAGAGAGAGAGAGAGAGAGAGAGAGTGCATGTACCTGCACGGATGCATGCATGGGTGGCTGTGTGTATGCACATGGATGTTTGCATGCATGTGTGTGGACCCACAAATTGGGAAGAGAGAGAGTTAGATGAGTGGTCCAGAGATTTGCTGAGAACCAGTCACCCCATATCCTGGCCCCACCCTGGAGAAAAACAATAGTGTCCAGTAAGAGTTTTTGTTTTACTTCAGTAAAGCTATCTTCAGCATTTAAACTCCACCGTGCACAGAAATCACCTGGGGATCTTCTTAAAACCCTATTCAGATTCAGCAGGTCTGGGGTGGGTCCTGAGATTCCACATTTCTAACAAGCTCCAGCGTGGACCCCAGGGAACACATTTTGAATAGCAAGAGGCTAGAATACACCTGTCTTCCTATAAACACAGTGAGGGGTAGTAATGAGAACCCTGACCTTGGAGCCCAAAGACCTCATTTACTAGCTGTATGATTTGAAAGACAGCACTCTCACCTTCTGAGAGTTTCAGCCACCTCATTTGTAAACTGATTATTGAACTAGACAATCTCCAAGCTGCCTTCCCATTCAATTATTTTTTTTTTAATGTAAGTCATGAAAGATGAAGTTCTGTGGATTTCACAGGAAGAAGTTATTCAAATTAAAAACATAAACCAAGACACAAATGTTTGATTAAACTACTGAGGGCCACACAAGACATCTATAGACTAAAAGTGGCTTCTAGGCTACCAGTTTGCAAGCTCAGCAATAAACACTGTGGCAGTTATGCACCTATTGTCTCTCAGCTCCAAAGCCACCCTTCTAGACCCTACTTGACTCACAAATCACATGTTGTTTTGCCAGCCTCATCCTGGGGGAACTAAGAGTGAGGCTTCAAGAACGGAGCAGGAAGACAGGACCTGTGCTTTCTGTTCCTGTAAGCTTCACCCAAGCAATACTTCACCATGGCAGCAGCAATTCCTTTCCGCAGTATCAGCTAAGTACACTTAGCAGAAGCTACGCTGTGCCTGACCCTCCTCGCCTACACCAGCACCAGCCAGTCAGGGCCCCCTCTTCAGAGATCTGAGTTGCAGCTCCATAGAGCTCCTTCTCTGAGCTTTGAAATTATAATAATTCCAATCTTTCCTTTATTTCCACAGCCCTAGGGATAGTAGTTGCTTCCTGCATTCACTATCTCAGTGATACTTTTAAAAAAATTTTTAATTACCCAGTTAATAATCTTTTATATTACAATCTCTCTGTTCCAATAACTGGTGTGATTTCTATCTCTTGATTATACCCTGACTAATCGAGACACATAGGCAAATTGACAAATTTTAGAAACTAGATATTGAATCCAACCCCTTAGCTTCAGCAAGTGAGGAGGCTTAACCCCAGACAAGGTTAGTGACTTGCCCAGAACCTCAGTGCTGGCCAAGGATCTACAGGCACTACATTTCTGGTCTCCTGGCTCCAAGCCTTCTGTTTTTGCTACTATGCCTCTGTGATATTGTAAAATACACATTTGGTCTTCATCCCCCCATTTCCTAGTATACAAATACTAAAATCCTTAGCATCTCTAAAGTGGTGTCTTTTTGCATACTAATGAGTTGACTGAAGGCTGGCAACCCCTAGGTAGCTTCAGGATGAGGGCTGGTCACCAGAAAAACCAAGGCAGGACTAGAGAATTGGGACTTTCAGCCCCATCCCCCAACCTCTAGGAATGGGAGAAGGGCTGAAGGTTAAGTTGTTCACCAATGGCTAGTGATTTAGTCAATCAGCCTATGTAATAAAGCCTCCATAAAAACCCAAAAAGACTGGGTTTGGGGAGCTTCCACATAGCTGAACACATGAAGGTCCCTGGAAAGTGGGGCCCCCAGGGAGGGCATAGAAGCTCCACACCCCTTACCGCATACCTCCCCTTATGCAGCTCTCCATCTGTATCCTTTGTAATATACTTTGTAATAAACCAGTAAACATAAATGTTTCTCTGAGTTCTTTGAGCTGCTCTAAGAAATTAATCAAACCCAAGGAAGGAGTCGTGGGAAGTCTAACTTGAAGCTGGTTGGTCAGAAATTCAGGAGGCCCAGGCTTGCAACTGGTATCTGAAGTGGGGACAGTCTTGGGTGACTGAGCCCTCAACCTGTGGGATCTGATGCTAACTCCAGGTAGATATTGTCAGAATTGAACTGAATTAGGAGGCCCTCAGCGGGTGTTTGCTGTAAAATTAAGTGCTTGGTATGTGTGAGAAAACCCCGAAATATTTGGTCACATAAGTCTTCTATGTTGATTGTAGTGTGAGACGGTAGAAAAAACACTTTGGTTTTTTGTTTGTTTGTTTGTTTTTCTCATTTTTCCACAGAACCTCACTGTCCAAGTCAACAGAGGTACTAGAGAGAATAAGAAGAGCTTCTCAAATGCTGTCTTTGGATGCCAGGAAAAGGAGAAATGGAGGAAAAATGAGTCTAACCACCAGGAAAGAGAAATATGAAATTAAAAATGCCCTTATGTCTGTGCTATTAAATTCATTTATCGGCACTATGCTCTAACCAACTGCACTAACTGGCCTGTCCTATTAAACTCATTTAAAAACCTGTCTTTAGCAGAAGAAATTAAGACAATAAATTTGGAAAATTAGAGTGCAATGGAGATATCAAAAATTACTTTAGCATGAATCATTTAAGGGATTAGTTACAAAGCTAGAAATGGCATCGTCCTTCCATTCCACTCAAAAAGCTCAGTGGCACATCAGGAAAATGTCCCCCTAATGCACTGAGATATTTAAGAAAATTTAAACTGTGATTGCTACTTGCATGATAAGGGGGATGAGGTTGAAGGTAGCAGGAAGTGTTGGGATGGAAAAGCCTCCTAGTTGGTGATAACACAACAAAAAAGATGGAATACCCCTGCCTGGAAGAGGGAGGAGCCTGCACCGATAGGTGCCATGAAAGGAAGAGCCCAGCCTTATGACTGAGACATCTGAATCGAGGTCCTGACCCCACAATTGCCAGCAGCGTGACATGGGTGTTAGGCAATTATGTTTTAGCCGATGTCTAAGATGGCAACAGGCTGACGGAAGGGACACCCAAAATGGCTGCGGAGAGTTTCAGGTCCCTAGAACAGCAAGTTTTCCGAGAATCACAAAAAAAAACCCTCCCCCTTCTTCCTCACCACCACATCCCCTCCTGTGCATGCGAATTTCTCCACCTATAGAAAAATCCCAGCTCAGCTTAAACCCCGCTCACTTCCCTCCCCTTCCTTCTCAGCCAATAGGAACAGTCCAGCTCCGCCTCACTGGATATAAAAGGCCCAGCCCAGCTCTCCCTGCCGCTGCTCCCACTGCCGAGAGGGCAGCCCACTTGTTCACTTTGTCCACCTATAGAAAAATCCCAGCTGCTCAGCTTAAACCCCGCTCACTTCCCTCCCCTTCCTTCTCAGCCAATAGGAACAGTCCAGCTCCGCCTCACTGGATATAAAAGGCCCAGCCCAGCTCTCCCTGCCGCTGCTCCCACTGCCGAGAGGGCAGCCCACTTGTTCACTTTGCCTGCCTAAGACACTTTGGTTGAGTCCCTGTCTCCTGGTGTGTTTCTTTTGCACTTGGGCCGGGGTTTTTTCCTTTCAATGGGCAGCCCATGTAGCCTCTCTAATTGCTGTTACTTCCTTGTAAAATTCATAGCGCTTATCTTGCAGAATTAAGATTATAGGGGAGAGTGGATTTAATGTATCTAGCACGATGCCTGGCACAGAAGTAAAAGTACAATTAATAAAAGTTGCTGTTGCTGTTATCAGTAGTGCAGCCTAAAATTGTCTGTGACCTTAGGAAGCCACGGGTTTAGAAAAATGAAAACAAGAGGGAGATATTTTAAAATCAAACCAACCACATGTTAAAGGAATCTGAGGAAGGATAGAGAATAGCAGAAGAAACTTATTTATAGTAGCGTGCCCTCCTTTAAAAATACCTCCCTCTCTCCTTACCTGGAGAAGGAGCCGGTTTCCAATAAAAAGCTTCCTTCAACTAAAATATTTTTCAAGATTCCTCTGACAAGACTTCAAGGGGGAATAAAACCTTTTTTTTTTTTTTTCTGGCTAACTCATTTCTTTTTTTTTTTTTTTTGTCTTTTTCCGTGTCCGGCAACGGTCCGCAACCCTCAGTGTCGCCCCTGTACCGGACCGGGACCGGCAACGGGATCGCAACCCTCGGTGTTGCTCCCGCACCTCGCTCAGCCAGTGAGCGGGAACCGGTCTGTATGTGGGATCCGAACCCTCGGCAGGAGCGCCGCCGCGCTTCCCAAGCGGCGCACTATAGCAGTGCGCCACCGGGCCGGCCCCTGGCTAACTCATTTCTTAAATTCCCATTAAATGTCATCTCCTTAAAGAGGCATCCCTGATGTTCCAAACTAGGGCTCATCAAACTTTTTCTGTAAAGGGACAGAGATTAAATATTTTACTTGTATATAACTTGCTTTGTACACTTCCTATGGTCTCTGTCACATCTTTTTCTCCTTCTTTTTTAAATTTACAATCCTTTAAAAATGTAAAAACATAGAACAGGTCACAGGCCTGTGGGCCATAGTTTACTGACCCCTGTTCTGAACAAAAGTTGGTCTTCCCTGCTAGTCTTCCCACGGCATACTGCTCCTTTCCTTCACTTCACGTATCTCTGTGTGCTCTAACATATTTATTAGTTCAATGTTTGCCCAATTCCGTTGACTATAAACTCCTGGAGGAAGAGACTGTTCTGTTCAGGTAGAGTTTCCCACTGGGTATCTAGCACTTAGCACAGATATTGACACAAAGCAGGTGCTCCATTAATATTTGTTCAATAAATAATAGAAGAACAATTCATATTCATTATGGAAAAATTTTTAAAAACACGAAGAATGTATAAAGGGTAAAGCGAAAACTATCCATCATGCCACTACTCAAAGACAGCTGGTGTCCGCGGGTTTTATTTTTGTATTTATTATTCGTATTTGTATGCGTACAACTACATACGGTATTTATGTGGTTGAGACCACTCTGATTTTTTTTTTTTTTTTTTTTTTTTTTTTTTTTTTTTTTTTTTTTTTTTG
>NW_007731388.1:65964-81824 GCF_000696425.1 Galeopterus variegatus | reverse complement strand
TTTTTTTTTTTTTTTTTTTTTTTTTTTTTTTTTTTTTTTTTTTTTTTTTTGTCTTTTTTGTCTTTTTTTTTTTTGTGACCAGCAATGGATCGCAACCCTCAGTGTCACACCCGCACCGGACCGGGACCGGCAACGGGATCACAACCCTCGGCGTCGCTCCCGCACCTCGCTCAGCCAGTGAGCAGCCGGTCTGTATGTGGGATCCGAACCCTCGGCGGGAGAGCCGCTGCGCTTCCCAAGCGGCGCACTGTAGCAGTGCGCCACCGGGCCGGCCCGAGACCACTCTGATTAGAAGTCCCATAGTCTGGTTTTTCCACTTAATAAACAACTCAGCGAAGTACATCTTTGTGCTTATGTCCCTGTCTGCATTTCCGGTTATTTGCTTGAAATAGATTCCAAGAAATGAAATCATGAGGTCAAAAGGGATCAACAAGTTTGTGGTCCTTGAGACACAATGCCAAATTTTCTTCCAGAGAGCTGGCACATATCACAAACCTCTCACCAGCTCTAGAGATGCTTTTCTGTCCACACAGCATATTCCCTCTCAGCACCAGAGAGAACAGGATGAGAAGATGTGCGATCAGACTGCACAGGCTCATGGTGACATGAGAGAAGAGGCCCCTACGTGGATGATCTTCTTTATTTAGCAATTAATCAAGGACGAAGAAGCTATCTTAACTCTTTGTAGCTTGAACACATAGAAATTAAACGTATTCATTATCCTGGGAGGACTCTGAGCTCCCTTTTCCTGAAACCACTCAAATTTTATTTGACTGTATGCATATGCTTTACAGAGATAAAAATCAGCATATCCCAACTAACAGATAATTCCCATCATCTTTGTTTCATAATTTTATTATCCAATCAAATATACCTTTTTGAAGAACAATATTCTCTCAGACAAGGTCTGGGATTCACAGATCCACAGGCGGTAAATGTGATAAAGGCTTAACATACATCGGAGTCCCTCAGAGAATTCTCACTTTGGCATTAAAAAAAGGAAGAACATCAGGATATCTGTCTTCACACCCCATGAAACCAGATCATTCGGTAAGTTAGCCAGGGGTTTTGTTTATATGGAATCTGGAAGCTTGAAAACTTCTGGATGAGTGAACACTTTCTTTTGGGTCTAGATACTTGGCACAGAAAAGGTTTGTCTTTAACAAGTTGTCTAGTGGAAACCAATCTGGAGTTACCATGGTGGATTTTTCTAGTCCTTTATGTGTGCAATAAACTAAAGCAAATGAATCTTCAAAAGCAGGTTAACTTTCTCATGCTACGGGAAGTTGGAACTCTTTCCTAAATGGCACATAAGATACTTGGAAACAAATGTGTAGAGGAGAAAGGAAGGGACAAAGGAGCTAGCATCTGCTGAGTCCCTGCCGTCCAATGCTGGGTACTATGCTAGGTGATACATATAGTGACTTGAATTTGGCGTTCCAACCTTGTGAGGGAAGTATTAATATCCTCATTTAACAGATGAGGAACATGAGGTGAAGAGTCTTCTTCTTCCTCAGTTATGATAATTATCCAATGAGACCCAGCAATGCCTCATTCATCTCACTTAGGGCCAAGTTGTGGGTACCATTGCGGTCATTTCTAGAGGGTGGAACAATGTGTCCACTGAGCTATAGGAGCAGTCCAGGGGAATCACAGTGGGACCAATCGTGGAGTGCAACTGAGAGCTAGAAGCTGAGACAGGAATAGATGATAGATGATCAACAAAGGGAACCAAAGTCTTCAGACTGAAATTTGCTAAGTTCCATTCTCTGCAAGTCAGTGAGTCTGGGATTAGGGGCATAGGGATAAATAAATCCCAGTCCTCTGCATTCAGAAAGCTCGCAATTTAGAAGAAATAAAGAGGTAGAGACAAGGGTAGGCGTGGAGTAGGGCAGGGGCCAGAGAAGAGACAGAGCTAGAGCTCTGGCAAGCTGGTGGCTGGAAAGAGGGTGGGAGCTGAGCTTGGCTGTTTTAGAACAAGCAGATAGTTGGGGGATGTGTGGAAGGTGATGGGGGAGGCAGGATTAAGCTTTACAGAAAGAGATCAGAAGGTGACGAGGCTGGTTACTGGCAGAAATCAAGCTCCCAACCTGTGTCCCCTCAGTCCTTCAAGAACTTAGATTCCTTTTAGGTACAATGACTCTGAACAGGCTGCCTTTTCTTCAAAGGGCATTATTTCCTGTGTTAGGATAGAGCTGATTTATAGCTAGAAATGATCTATCTTTATCTCTGGAGACACCTGGATATCTGGCTCTGACTCTTGGCCAAGATAAGGGCAGTGGGGTTTGTGATATGCTATTTAAAGTCTAAAACTTCCCTGGTGACCCCTAGGGCCAGTTTGTTTACTGGTGGTTTTTAACAGCATAACTGTTCAGTCAACGTGGCTGACTAGGAAAGCCCCTCTGGGTACTCCTGCCTTGAGCGCCTCTAAAGTGAAGATTTCTTACACAGACCTCAGTGGTTCAATCTGGAGTCAGGTCCAGGTGTGAATAAGAAGCACAAGGGGAGCTTGTGCCTGGACATCTCCCGGGTCCCCAGGGCTTGCCTACACTCTCTTTTTCTTGCTCCAGGTATCTTTTGCCTTTGAATAGAAGCCTCCCATGAGTAGGCTCAGTGGAATCTTGTGAATCCTTTCAAATATCCTCACTGATTCAATCTTTGCACCTCCTGACCCCAGGGTTGCAAAATCACATGCCTCCAAGGGCCAGGCAGGCAAGAACAATGGGTGAAGCTGGCCAGGCATCCTCAACAGGGAGTGGTGGGGACTGTGGAAAACTGGGGATACACGCTCATTTTAAGGGAGCAGCTACCCCCTGACTTCAGCCAATCGCTGCATTATTGATGATAGACCCTAGTCCTGTGGTTTCAGAAGAGCCAGAAATATGAATTGTCAAATAAAACTCTCTGCTTTTAAAACACTCTACTTGCCAAACAATTATTTTCACCCACTATTTAAGAACTCTGTGTGATGTGTATGAATTGTGCAGGTTTAATAGCATGTCAGGAAAGTGAATATTCACATTTTTTAATAACAAATATCTCACAGGTCAAATCTCTTAATTTTTTCATTCCTAGGACAATTACTCCTAATTCTGTATTTACCTTTTGGTCAGGTATTGAGTAGCCCCTGGATATTGATGCTCTATGCTCTTTCTCACCTCAGAGGTTTTCCACTGCTCTTCTTTCTACGCAGAATGTTCTTTGTTCAGATCTTTGCATGGCTGGCTCCTTCTCATACTTCAGGCCTAAGCTCCAAGAGGCCTTCCCTGACCATCCACCCACACTGGCCTCTCTCTCCAACAGGTGGAACCGTAAAGACCAGTGAGAAGGCAGTTACACGTATCCGAGTGAGGGATGTTGATAACTTGGGCCAGGATGGTAGGTAGCAGGGGTACTGGTAAGAAACGACTGGATTCTGGGTGTATTTCAAAGGCAGTGTCAAGAGGAAGGATGGTATTTAAAGCAGAGGCAGAATAAGATTCCAAAAGGAGTGGGTAGCAATGAAGAAGAGATTCAAGGGCTGAGCACTGACTTATTCCAATGTTTAAAGGTCAGGATGACAAAAAGAACCCAGCAATAGAGAATGAGAAGGAGTGGCCCATGGGACAGCAGGACAGCTGGGGAAAGTGGCAGCCAAGAAGTCCCTTAAAGAAAGTGCATCAGGTGGAGGGAATGGTCAGCGGCCACAGTTGGGGCACACAGGTCAAGACAGGACAGCTGAGGACTGAAATCTGACCCCTGGACTGAGCAAGCGGAGGCCACTAGTGACCTAGACAAGAGCAAGTATCTGAAGTGGCGGGGACTAAGTCCTGCTCAGAGAGGGTTCAAGTGAGAATGGGTAGTGAGGAGCTGCATCCAGTGAGTTTTACTGACAAGGGAGTGGAAAAGACATGTGCGGGGCAAGACTGAAGAAAAGCGCATCCTGTTGGTGTGCTGATGGGCATGATGGCGGGGAAGGAGCGAGCGCGATGAGGGGGAGGAAGCCGAGCGTTACAGAAGCCACGTCCTGGGGAGGAGCGAGGACGGGAGGCGAGGGGGCAGATGAGCCTTACCTCTCCCCAGGGCCCGCAGGGATGAGGGGGGAGCACAGAGACAACGAGGAAGCAGCGGTGGTAGGAGCCGTGGAGGTTCTTCTCTGGTTGTTTCTGTTCTCAGTGAAAGAGAAACCAAGCTCACTAGCCTGAGGGTGAAGATGAGGAGGAGATGGGGGACTGGAGAATAGTGACAACTACGGTACGAAGTTGTCATCAAGGACAGTGGGAGAGTGACTGGACCGAGGAAACGAAGGATGACGGCCAGCAGCACGAAGGGCCCCTTGAGGTTCTCGGCCACAAACCTAGCGAGGCCAATGGGCAACACCGCGTTCCTCCCCAGCCACGCCCAGCTACAGCGTGCAAGGACAGGCTGGTGACAGGGACGTAACCAGAACTGGGGACAAACTAAGGGAGCAGCAGGAAAATTGATGGCGTACGTAGGGAGCAATTATGATCATGGTCCATGCATGTAAGTTCAGTGAAGAACGTGGTGAGGACCAGAGGGTGAGAAGAGACAGATTAAAAGGCTGTTGAGAGGACTTTAGGGAAGGAAAAGATCAGGATATTGAAATCAGCAAGAACTATAACAGAAATACTGTTGGAATGTGACAGTGTACTTGGAATTACAAGCCTCAGGGAACAAGAGATCACGACCCAGGGGTCGGTAGATGACTACAAGAACGTGGGCTAAGTGCTGCACTCCGATGCCAAGGGATCCAAACATGGGATGTTTTAGTGATACGAGAGGGAGAGCGGCCTGGAAATGCCAGTGAAGAGTACGGAGGGGCGGTGGTACCCGCGTGCGGGTGTGAGAGAGAAAGCCTCCATCTGAGACCACAGGGCTACAGATGTCCTCAAAGGAGAACGAGCCTCAGTTACAGCAAAAAGGTAAATGACGTTAAGAGAAAAGCTCAAGAGGAAGGGGAAAAAGTAGGGGAACGTGGGTGCACTCCTCAAAGGAGAACGAGCCTCAGTTACAGCAAAAAGGTAAATGACGTTAAGAGAAAAGCTCACGAGGAAAGGAAAAAGGTAGGGGAAAGTGGGTGCACCAAAGTAGGGGAACGTGGGTGCACTGTGCTGTTTGGGGATGAAAGCGTGGGTAATGAGCGATGCCCTGGAGACGCGGGCCTCTCGGGTGACTGGCACGCAGAGATGGAGAACATAATGAAATTAGTCCTGATTTTGGTGGTAAGGCTGGTCGTGTGGGGGAGAAAGAAATATTGGGGGACCTAGTGAAAGTATATGGAGTGCTGGAGTCCCCTTCACTCCTGCCAGTGGGGGACTGGAAGTCGGGGGCACCGTCTTGGTAACTGTCTGTTTCTCCACTAAAATGTCAGCTCCGTGAGGGGAGGGACTTGGTCATCAACGAGCCTGTTTTTACATTAGAAGAAAGGTGAAAGAGGTAGGCACTGGGCAATGACTGACTCTTAAGCTTCCAGCACCATTAATATAAAGAAACCTACAATGACATACGTGGCAACACTGGACAAGGAAACTGCATTAGGAACTGGAGCCCAGCACTCATCACTTGTGGTCTCCAAGTAACACTTTCCTCACCACGTAAACAGGGACAATCACTCTGCCCATCTCACAGGGTCATCTGAAGAATGAATAAGAGTGACCGGGAAAACCTTTGGAAATCTGTAAAGTACTGTACATGATTTTCCAGTGCAACTCCATTGTTTCATGCTGCCAGGGTATGTGCGAATATCCCAACCATCATGGCAAACACAGGAAGAAGCCATTTGGGGGGTAGTTCCTACACCTATAGAGCACCGTAAGCAAAAACCCTGACATCTCAGCAGCTCCTACTGACACAGAATCTCTGTGTAGACTACCTGGTTCTTACCCTGGCTATACAATAGAATCACTAGGGAGCTGTTTAAAAATGCATATGCACAAGCCTCACCTGTACAAATTCAGACTTAATTATTCTAGAGCAGGACCTGTATTTCTTTAACAATTCTTGATTCTTATGGGCAGCCAGGGTTGAGAATGCTCATCAAGAGCAGTGGTTCTCGGTTAAAAGTGATTTTGACCCCCAAGGGACATTTGGCAATATCTGGAGACATGTTTGGTTGTCACAACCAGGAGCAGGGTGCTATGGGCATCTAGTGGATAGAGACCAGAGATGCTGCTAAATATCCTACAATGCACAGGACAGCCGGCCAGATCAAGGAATTATCCAAACCAAAATGTCTCTAGCACATGCTATTGAGAGGGGCCACACAGAGGACTGGTTCAAAAGAAAGTAACTAGCTGACTGTACTTGGACAAAAATGGCTCAGCAATATTTCAAGTCCCACCTGCTCTCCAGAACCTTGTCATCCCCCCTCCAGGAGATGGAACCTATTTCCTGTCTCCTTGAAATTGAACATGACTTTATGACTGCCTCAACAGAGTGCAAGAAGATAACACTGCTTGACTTCTGAGGCTAGGTCACAAAAGGCAATTTGGCTTCTGCTTGTCTTTCTCTCTCAGGATCTGCACCATGGAAGCCCCAAGCTACCTTGAAGCTGCTACATTGGAAAGATTACAAGTAGAGACCACACAAAGATGCACAGAGATGCCCAAAAGGAGCCCCCAGCTGTCTGTGTCTTCCCAGCTTGGGCACCAGACATGTGCGTGACTGAGCCTTCCAATGATTCTAGCCCCCACCTTCCAGCTGCCCTGGGTGAAACCAAGTGGAGCAGAGGCCAGATGTCGGCCCAGGCTGCAGATTCATGAGCAAAGTGAATGGTGCAGAGGGGTTTGGTTCTACAGAGAGTACATGTTTGTTTGTTTGATGTGTAATAATAGATAACCAGAACAAAGTCCATTGTGATTCTGTAAAAGATCTTTGTCTACACCCCCTTGATTAGGCCAGTAAAGCTTGCATATACTTGGACAGGGAATGAGCTACTTACATATTTTCAGCCCACACCAGACTTTGCAACTTCCACCTCCATTCCTGGTAAATATGCCAGTTTACTTAAGATTATTTCTATTCATTCCTGTTGTGTTCTCCATGGTCTGGAAGGTCATATTTTCAAACATTATGAAATGTTTGTGCACCAAGAGACTTATGAGTCTTTTTTATTCCAGGTGAAGTTTTCCATGGTGGGACCACATACAAATATAGATATAGGGGGATCAATATAAATAAATAAATAACACATTTTTATTCCAACAATTAGTAAATCAATAGTTATCAAACATCTTTTATTTTTCAAGGTCTCAAGGACTGTGCGTATAACTGTGGAGGAAAAAAAAAAAAAAAACTCCTTAAAGCCTTTGAAAGCCAAAGGATATGTTCTGCAAGCAATGTAGACACAAGGTACTGAGACATCCTTGTCCTAACCAAAGTTAAAACAAGTGAGAAGCTAAAACATCAGGTTTTGCAGCTAGATCGGCAGAGCAGGGTGAGTATTGACTGAGCAACTTCTGTGTACAAATCCTGAATTTGACGGTTAGAATGGGCAAGTTCATTTAATTCTCCCAACAACCCTAGGAGCTCAGAGCCATCCTCTGTTGTTTCTCTCTCTCTCTCTCTCAGTCCTCTATCTCTATCTCTATCTCTATCTCTATCTCTGTCTCTCTCCCACCCTCCCTCCCTCTGTCTCTCCCCCAAGTGGAGAGGCTGCTTATATTGGCAAGGAAGATTCATCAGAATTTAGGAGCTCAATGTCGCCAATTTCATCAGAGTCTTCCCACACATCCCCATGCCAGCTGTCAGGATCCCATTCCTTCCCAGTCAGTGCCTCCACTTTAATAGCAGACATCCTGTAAGGTTGGGAATTCAATTTGCATTATAATTCAGCCACTCTTAGGGTGAGATGCTGGGTTTGGGTTTTCAGCATCTCAGGAGATAAGGATCCCTTTCAGAGCAGACATAGAAGCTTTCAAGTCATTTATGCAGCACTTGAGCTGGGAATTTGAATCTCTGAATTCATCTTTTTCTTTCCCCACTTTGTCCAGTGACATTGGGAGCAGCCAATGTTGAATCTCTGAATTCATCTTTTTCTTTCCCCACTTTGTCCAGTGACATTGGGAGCAGCCAACCAATCTCATTATACTCATTACTTTGACAAAAATGTTTAAAGTATCATATACATGATCACCCAGATCCCTGCCTCTTACGTTTGATTAGGAGGATCTAGTGATGATATTTTATGTATCTTTATCACCACATCACAACATGGACTATCAGTGTGCTCTTCACTACTGAAAACAGAGTCAACAGTGTCTTTAAATCTAATCAGATTAGAGAGCCAATTGCAGAAACCCCAGAACTAATTCAGAATACTCATCCTCAAGATTCCGCTCCTCTAGAACCACTCCCAGTACCAGAATCACTGGGGTAGTGGTCATCCTAATCCACAGGTCCATCGTATTGCCTCCTTCCTCAAAGGCACCTAATAGCCCCCCATTAAACAGCTCTCCATCGACTGTGGAATCAAGTCCACACTCAGACGTGGCGATCCATGTAGGCTCTGTTAAGGGAGTCCTTGGCTTTCATTTAATTCTAAAGAATCCTGTGACCTAAACAATATAAATGAGAACAACTGATATAAATCAAACACGAAAAGGAATATACGAAAATTCCTCATCATGAGTAAGTATTTACCAAGCACATATTTTGTTCCAGATGAGTCGCCCTCCTTTCAGGAACTGACTCTCTTATTTCAGGGCTAAGAAAAAGTGGCTCAGAAATCACAAGTTCTGCCCTGATGCTCAGCCAGAATTTGCATATAAAACAATGAAAGAATAATCTTTCATGAGCTCAGAGTAACACATCCATCTCCGAGCTGCTATGGAAATTCAGCTCGCAATTTATTCTAATGGGTCTGCCCCATCTGACATTGTTCTGTGTCCTCTCTATAGCTGGCACAGACACCAAGCCCCAGGGTCCCCTGTTAGGTTCTAAATCACTGTCTAAAGCATAGGACTCCCTGAGTCTTCCCACTGCAGATGACAGGAAAAACTAACAGCCAATAAAATACACACAAAGTGACTAGACCCTTCCAAGAAATCAAAACTTGCAGGCAAAAAAGAACTCTGGCCTAAAAGTGGAACTCTCTTTCTTTTGGTCAGCATGAGTGCAGGGAATAACCCACTGTTTCAGGTTAAAGAGCTTTTTTTTACAGTTATGGAAAAACTTTGATGTCAATTTATCAAATGTTGGCAGAGAAGGATGGTATTAGTTGGTCTTATATATCACCAATATTAAGTGNTTTTTTTACAGTTATGGAAAAACTTTGATGTCAATTTATCAAATGCTGGCAGAGAAGGATGGTATTAGTTGGTCTTATATATCACCAATATTAAGTGTCATCCTAGCAGCAGGGAAACAAGGCTCTGAGATGCCACCAATTCTACGTCATTTGAAAGAACCAAATAGTTTATCATGCCAGGTAACCCTGAACTCCCTGCCTTTAAAGCCATATTTTTTTTTACCCATACCCAGAAATCACATAAACATCACATGAAAGGATGATAAAAGAAACATGGATTCATTCATCAACCACCTAAAATAACAGAACCTCAGAAAGACGCCTTCAGAGCAACCCAAGGTCGCACAACCACTAAATAGTAGAGCAGGTGCAAAAACAAGTCACCTAACTAGAACCCCCCCAGTCTCAGGCTCTGTCCCTTACACTGTCTTTGTTTCCTTCCTGTCTGAATAAAAGTGATAAGATTGAATGTGGCATTGCACAGACTGTATTGTGCTGCTTGTTATTATATTTCTTGTGTGATCTCTATTTCCACCATTAGAATAAAATTCACTGAGTGTCAGGACTCTGTCTACCTTCTATTGCTGTAGACCAGAAGAGTACCAGGCACGTGGTAACGTTCTGTACTTTTTTAAAAAAAGAGTGGATGGAGAGTTTAATTAACAAACAAATGCATAATCCTTATCTTGAAGGGGAGCAACCACTGGATACGGCTGAGCCTTCAGTGCTAACAACATGCTCACAGAACGTTTTCTTCCCCAGGTGAGACAGTTCTAGATGAGGAATCCGCTAAGACACAACGCTTGAAAGAAGCAAACTTTCATCTTTCTAAAAGCCCAGAAAAATAGCACAGCAGTACTCAGATATTTTTGCCATCTGGCCAAGGGACACTTCTTTTATTTTTTGAACTGCCTCATTCATTTCCAGGAAGAAAATAACAAAATATTCTATGATTTGAGACCTGAATTTCAGGGTCAGGCATTCTCTTACTGAATTCTTTACCTGGGACATAAAGTAGGAGTCAAGATTCCTTTTTTTAAAATCTGTTTTTCAATCCTTTTTTTTTCTTTTCTTTTTTTTTTTTTTTTTTTTTTTTTTTTTTTTTTTTGGTGGCTGTCTGGTATGGTATCATTTAAAACAAAGAGAAGAGGAAAGAGAGAAAGAACAGGGTTAGCACTCAAACACAAACACAAAGCACCTTTTCACCAGCTAAGGTAGGGTAGCTTGACTTTAAAAATCTACAATAAAAATTTTTGGCTGAAAGAAATGTGCATTGTCACCTGAGAAAATCTGGTCCTGAATTTGAGGGTCCATCATTATCAAGCAAGTCAGTAACAATAACAACTGCAATCCACAATAACTAAAATATCTTGAGCAGCTATTATGTGCAGACACTGTTTTAGCCACATTAAGCGCAGTAAACTCATTTAATCCTCACAAAAAAAACCCTATGAAGTAGATACCACTGTTATCTCCATTTTGCAGACAAAGAAACCAAATCACAGAGAAGCATGTGGAAATGCTGGCCTTGCAAGACCCTCAAATCATCCACATCTCTGGATCCAGTTAGACATTCATTTGCTTGACCACAAAGGGGACTCCACAATACACAGGAAGTCCAGCTCTGCTCAGGTGGTCTGCCTGCTCCTCTTGGGTTGAGTCATAGCATCTTCTTGGCAAACGCTGAAAGCAAAATTGCACACGTGGGCTGTCCAGCCTAGGACCTCATTCCCTCGACTCCCAGCGTTTGCCCTGGGAGCCAGCAGGAGCTGCGACCATACTGCAGCTCTGTTAATGAGGTTTCTGGGCAGACCTCTGTTAATGGTGCCAGAGAGACCAGCAGGGCATGAAATCATTACTGACATTGCCTATTTGGACTAGCAGCAACCCAGGGTTTCAGATGGGAATACCACAAAACAAATTAATGTCTTGGAAATGTTTCGATCAGTTGGGGATGATTTGGTTTTGTTTGCGGTTTTTGTTTGTTTTTGCCCTTCTTAAAAAAATCTGCCATTCATACTTAAAGGCAGCTGGCGGAATATTTTAATATAAAAAAGAACTGTACTAAAATTCTTTTGGTGCTTAAAAACTCTAGATGATATCCTCGTTTCTCAAGTCATTTCTCCTGTTCATACATACTCAGTCTCTTCTGGTTCTTTAATGGTCATATCTGACACAGTTCTAATCATTTTAAATGGCTCTTTAGTTATGCATGAATGTTTAAAACAGTTTTTTAAAGCCCCCAGAGAAAATTCTTTCTGCAGATGTTTTCTTTACTTTATATCCCAAATCTTTTTATACTGGTTCTCAATCAGGGGCCCAGCAAACTGTACCCACAGGATAAATCTGGCCCACTGACTTTTTGTAAATAAAGTTTAATTAAAACACAGTCATACCCATTTGTTTACATGTTGTCTATGGCTGCTTTTGTGCTACAGCAGTAGAGCTGAGTAGCTGTGACAGAGATCATCTGGGCCTGCAAAATCTAAAATATTTGCTATCTGGGCCTTTACAGAAATGTTGGCCAACTCCTGCTCTAAAGCAAGTACTGAGGATTAGAATCACACAGCATATTTCACAGTGCTTGTCCCTATAGTAACTAGATAATTCTGTTTGTTAATGTCTGCCTGTCCAACTATATGCAAATTCTTCAAGAGAAAGGGACTATTTTCTCCCCAGGGCCTATGCACAGAGACTAACACATTATAGGCAAGCAATAAATATTTGTTGAATACATGAGCTAAGTTGCTAGATAGACTTTGAGCTCTTGAGGGCCATAAGTATGTCTTGGTCTTGGAGGAAAACTTGACTCATAGTAAGTTCCCAATAACCGCCTGTTTGCTGAATGATCAGTTGCACGGCCAATTGATTAGTCAGCATGGATATGTTTTGCAGGACATTTGGTGACCAAGATAAGCCCTTGTCTATATGATGGTGAATCTCTTCTACACCACACTTATTTGTGCCCATCCTCTCTCTAACTTCACAAAATCTTCCCTCCCTCAAGCCTGATATCTGATGCTTGGCTCTGATGGTGCTAATATCAGAAATGATCGGCAGAGCTGGTCCTCTATTCTGCAGAATCCATCTGTGCCGCAGCATGGTTCCCCACAGCCTGCAGGGCTCCATGGGTGTGCCCAAGCCCCTCGCTCGTTCCCCAGGCACATGGGCATTCAGCCCACTAGCACTTATGTACAAGAGAAACCAGGAGCAGATGCTGTCCAATTCTGGAAAGACACAGAGAGAAGGACTGAGTGGAAGAGGCCTCCAGCCTGCCACTCCAAGAATGTATTTATCATTTGAACATGAAAAAGAGAGAAATCTGACTCTCAAGAAGTCAACAAGGTTTGGAAAACAAACAGGAGCTCAGAAATGAGACAGACCTGAAGAGGAATCCAAGCTTCAATACTTTCTAGCTGCGTAAACTTAAGCCCATTGATTTCTCTGAGATAAAAGTACCTTAAAAATGGATACATTGTGCTATATTTAAAATACCTAACAGTGACAGGTACTATGTAAATTTTACTTGTTTTCCCTTTCATATTTTTAATGCCACAGAGAATGATTGTTGGAAATTTCCACTTACCAAGCATTCCTTTCTTGGAACTGGACAGACACATGTCCTTCTCTGCACTGGGCAGGGCAAAACTCACCACGAACACCTCCACCCCGTCGGCCATCAGAGCCAAACCCAAGACGAAAAAGAGGGTCCACTGGAAGCGCCCATGGCCACACTCATCGATGATGGTCTCATACTGGTGGGCCAGCTGCTCCTCATCTTCCATCCTCTCAGCCATCAGGTCTGCCTGGCCCCGAAGTCCGTCTGCCCTGGTGGGCGCCGTCTTGGCCTTCTTGACCTTGACGTCGTCTGGGTGAGGGATGCCCTGGTACTCGCCCTCGTAGATCTCGTCTTCCTCATCATGGCCTTCTGTGACATCACTCTGAGCATCCTCCTCGGGGTTGGACTCATTGCCACGGTAATAGCCATCACTGGGGGCATAGCCCCCATAGTTGTCCTGGTACCTGTAGTCATCCATTCCTTGGTTTCAGGACAGTCTGGTTGCCTCTTGAGCTATATCCCTTGCTCTGTGGTGGAGGTTTGGACTGTTTCAATAACCATCACCCATTATGTGGTTTAAATGTGGAATACGTTCGTATGACTTCTTGGGTGGAAGTCACACCTGTTTCCTTCCCCTTTGTCTCTCAAATCAATGAGATTTGTGCAAAAGCAACCTAAGTATCCTGCATTCAATGTCTTTTGGAAGTCTTTAAAAAGTTTCAACTCTGGTCTCGTGTCCTTCAGTGACCCAGAAGAGTTGTGCTGGGAAGCATTGATTAGATATGGATCCAGCCACTTTCCTTGACAAGGAACGAGCTTGCTTGCTGGCCTGATTTGTTCTACTACTGAAAGTTATGCCCTGAGAGAAGAGAGAAGGGACAGAGAAGAAGGTTACAAAAGGCTGAATCCTGTCAGAATACTCTCAGAATTAAATCAATGTATTTGGTAAGGACGATGCTTCATGTGTAGGGTGGAGGAAATCTTGATTAGACATTTGAATTCATAACAACTGAATGAGGACTGGATCAGGGAGACTGACGGATAAGGGAGAACGAGCAGTGGTCAGAGAGGCCCTTTGAAGCTCTGATTAACCCAGGAAACAGGTCAAATCTCACCCAAGAATAAAATATAAAGTGGTCAAGAGATTTTCAATATAAAAAAATTTTGTGTTACAAATTTTTGTTAGAATGTATCAAGACATTGGCAACAGTGGCTTATTACAGCTCAGTTTTTGTTATGAAAATGCCAGCTTTTCTAACATTGTTATGAAGTGGCTGTACAATTTTACATCTAGAAACGTATGTCAAAGAAATATCCCACACCATTCTTCCCAAGGCGTAGTTTACTTTTGAGACTCAGCATTGTAGTTTGAAGGCCATTTGGTTTAAATGGGCAGGAACAGGGGGCAGGATACCCAGAGACAGATAGCTTGTGTCTGAAACTCAATTCTGCCGCATAATGGTCATGTGACTGTGCACATGTCTTTCTGAGCCGCAATTTTCTCATCTGTAAAATGGGGATATCAATACTACATAGACGGTAAATACTATTTAAGCCTTGACATTACTGCCACTTTTTTTTTTTATATATTCAACTCTGGAAACCAGGAGCGAGTATTGTCTAGAGCCAAGGCCCTGTCTTATATCTCAGCTCCAATCACTGAGTCCCTCCGTTAACTCCTACGCTCAGTGGACTATCATCATCCCCTAATCACCACCTAGAATCTCAGGTCTCACAAGGTTTAGAGCCACCATTTAATGATGCCTACCATGTACCAGGAAATGCGCCAAGTGTACCACATCCCGTATCCCTCACTCTCACAACAATAATTTAAAAACCAAGTATTTGTATCTTCATCTTACAGATAAAGAAACCGTAGCTCAGAATGGGTTAGGACGTGATCAAGGTCACATACTAAGGTTCAATGCAAGGTTCACGGGTCCTAAAGCTAGGTCTGTCCAAGGCCTTCATGTTTCCCAAATGCTGTTCTGATCACCTGGAGTACTTTGAAAATACAGATTCCCAGAGCATGCAGAAAGGCTGTTTTGAGCTGAGAAATCTGAATATTCACACACCTCCCCAAGTGGCTCTGAGGCCCCACCTCACTGAGCAGCCCCTCCGGGTAGAAGCCAGGTCCCTTTTATAACTCCTATTTCTCTCTAACTCTCCCCAGCTGCCAGACCCTCTGACAGGGATGGACACTCAGATCTCTACACATCAGGACTGCCAGAAACCCACTCCCCAGTTCAACCCACCTGCCAACAGTGCACATGCCATCAACCTTTATGGGCCACCGTGCCAAACCTGAAATCCAGTGGCCTTTCACCACGCTCAGCAGATGTCACCTCACAATGGACTGGACACGCTTGTCCTCACCATGGTTGCTGGACTCCTCCTCCCAACCACAGTCCACCCTGGACCTTCTGTCCCACACCTGCCACCTGGCTTTCCTCACCCTCAGCCCTGCACAGGTGTTAGCCCTGCTCTCATCTGATTCAAACAGCCGAATGCATCTCCTTCTGGGAGGAAGCCAGACACCAGCAATTCTCCAACGTAGAAACAGCCAGGATCACTCAGGGCATGGGAAGCTCATCAGAAATGCAAATCCCAGGACCCCTCCCCAAAGACACTGAACCTGCAGAGTGTGGGTAGGGTATGGATATCTGCATTTTCCACAAACACCACTGGGAATCCAGGGGACTGCACTTAGAGAAACAATGCCATAAGTCAGCAAGAAATATTTACTAAGAATTATCTGTAGTTGTTTGAGAAACCTCCATACTGTTTTCCATAGTGGTTGTAATAATTTACAGTCCCACCAACATTGTAGGAGTGTTCCCTTCTCTCCACACCCTCGCCAGCATTTGTTATTCACTGTCTTTTTTATTATAGCCAGTCTAACTGGGTATATGCCCAGAGGAATGGAAATCATCATGTTGAAGGGATACCTGCACTTCCATGTTCACCGCAGCTTTGTTTACAATAGCCAAGACATGGAACCAACCTAAATATCCATCAATGGATGACTGGATAAGGAAACTGTGGTATATATAC
>NW_007731388.1:63867-64440 GCF_000696425.1 Galeopterus variegatus | reverse complement strand
TGAAATTAGGGTCTTTACAGAGGTCATCAAGTTAAGATGAGGTCATTGAGGTGAACCCTAATCCAATATGACTGTGTCCTTATAAAAAAGGGAAATTTGGATACAGAGACAGACATGCACAGAGGAAAGACAGTGTAAAGACCTGGGGAGATTCCAGGCCATCTACAAGCCAAAGAATTCCTAAGGCTACCAGCAGCTGGGAGCCAAGCCTAGAACAAATTCTCCCTCACAGCTCTCAGAAGGAACCAACCTGCTGACACCTTGATTTTGGACTTTGAGCCTCCAGGACTGTGGAACAACACATTTCTATTATTTGAGCCACCCACTTTTTGGTATTTATTATGGAAGTCCCAGAAAGTCCCACTTTCTACAAGCCTAGTGTTTAAATCTACTAAACAGCAATGATAAAAACAACCACAAGAGCAACTATGAACTGAGTACAAAGGTGAGCATTTCACAAGCAATACCTCACTTACTCTGATAGCCAATAGTACAACAAGATTATTCTCTCTCTTTCCCAGTTGAAGAAACTGAGGGCTAAAGGATTAAAGAATGTGCCCACATTATCAGAGA
>NW_007731388.1:45527-63284 GCF_000696425.1 Galeopterus variegatus | reverse complement strand
CTTTCCCAGTTGAAGAAACTGAGGGCTAAAGGATTAAAGAATGTGCCCACATTATCAGAGAAAACCAACATCAGGGCTTGGATGTGAGGTCATGTTCAAACAGAATGTCAGGGACAATGTAAGGTGAAAGAAACCAAGACTCCAAGGAGATAAGTCAAAGTCATATGTGGAGTTGCCAGCAGCACTAAGGTTGATATCAGGCTCCAGACTCCCGGGTTAGGATTTGTTGGCCCATCCTCAACAAACATTTCCCCAGATCTTTGGTGCTTAAGACATTGTAGTAAATATGACATGAGTTGATCCCCATTCTCAAGGGGTCTACCCCTCATGAGAAAGTCATATTAAAAAAATACAAAGCATCATGCAGTAATAAAAATTACAATTTTAGTGATTAATAATATTATCTTCCATTTATTGAATACTTGCTTTATGGCTTTGTGCCTGGTACTGTGCTAACTTTATCATGTGCTTTACCTCTTTTAACCTGCACATCAACCCTATGAGGCAGAACAATTATTACACCCATTTAACAGAAAACAAGACTGAGGCTGAAGAAGTAGATAGATGACCCAGGCTCACAGTAGTAGATTCTCCAAGGAGTTTCAGAGGAGAGAGGGGTCACTGTGGGCTGAGATCTGATAAAATAGCACCCTAGAGATAGGGGGATGTCCGAGGGCAGAAGGGGGCTCAGAGAAGCAGACACTGCAGAGAAGGGCTTTACAGCTGGAGAACAAGGCTAAGCACAGGCTTGGAGGCAGGAGTGGCTTTGTTGGTCTTGGCGGCACGAAGAGGCCAATCGGTCTCCAGCAGACGATCCAAGAGCGGGGAATTATGGGAGATACGATGGGGAAGTAAACAGCAGCAAGTCTGGATGCCCTGCGCAGGATTTGGAACTTTTTGAGCCAGGAGAACCAGTGAAGGTTGTTAGACTGAACAAAGCAGAGCAGTGTAGCAGAGCAGGGATCTGGAAAGGTCTCCCTGATGGAGATGTGTGTCAGGTTTTTAAGAGAAAACCTATGGCCAATAATACCAGGTAGAAGCTTTCATGTGTGTAGGGGAGTGGCGTGAGTGTTTGGTAATAGTCCAAAGGTGAGCTAAGTAAGGTCTTGCCCAAGTAGTGGCCATGGGACTGGAAGGAAGAACAGACACAAGGAGACGCTTATGGAGAATAACTGTGCACTTCCTACTAGGTGACAGGGAGAGGGCAAGGGTGACTGGACAATGATGACTCTAAGAAGCCAAACTGTGGACTGGAAATCTTTCCAGCACCCTACAATTGCTATGTATTGAATACAAACAAAAATCTCTTTCAGACTGATCTACCCTTCTGGTATGGCAGTGGGATACATAACAGAGACCTTGGTGTCACAGGGTCCCAGGTTCAAATCCTGACTCTGCCACTACCTCCTACCTGTGTGCAAACTACTAGCTACTCTGTGCCTCAGTTTTCTCATCTGTAAAATGGGTATAATAATAGTACCTACATCATAGGGTCATTGTGAGAATTCAGTGAGATAATCCACGAAGAGTGCTTAGCACAGTGCCTGGCACAGATGTGATCAATATAGATGTGTTGTGCTTATTATTATTGCTGTCATTATTATTATCTGACTGAGTGTTGACAATTAAAATTCTCAGCTGGAGCCCACCCTCACTTCCCCTCATATTTGGGGCCCATCTGGCTTGGGCTGGGGACCCAAGTACAGAGAAAAACAAACTGACATTTAGTTACTCATGGAAACAACTGCTTCTCAAAAATGTCCCAGAGCTAATCTCTTAAGCATCCTCCTCTAACTCTTACATTCTGCTAACCTCTGCATCTCTGCTACTTGATTCAAAATCACTGTGCTTTAAACACTTGTTCAAAATTAAATATCACAGAAAACAAAGTTAAAAATAATATTTGTGATAAAATGATGTAATGCTTCCCAAAATCTGTTCTGTAGAACTTTAAGCCTTTAATATGCTCTTTTAAGGGAAAAAAAAGAGAATTCCAAAAGCATATATGTTTGGGAAACATTACATATTCTACCCACCATTCTCTTTTGGTCATTCACAATGCACACTGCTATATTAAAGGCTGTGAGCAGACCCGAATAAAAACCTATTTATGACCACAATGAGCTACCACTACAGACCCATTAGAACAACTATAGTCAATAGACAATAGCAAGTGTTGGCTGGGATGTGAGGAGCTGGAATCCTCAGAAACTGCTGGTGGGAGTGTAAAATGGTTCAGCCTTTGGCAACCAGCTCGGCAGCTTCTTAAAATGATAAACACACACTTTAGCAAATAACCCAGCAATTCCATCTTAAAAATCTACCCAAAATAAATAAATTTATGCCCACACAAAGACTTGTACATGGACATTAACTGCCAACATTATTTACAATAGCCCCAAACTGAGAGCAATACAAATGTCCATCAACTGATGAACAGATAAACCAAATGTGGTACATCTATACAGTGGAATGCTAATCAGCAATAAAAAGGAAGAAATTACTGATACATACTACAACTTGGATGAATATTAAACTAAACACAAAAAGCCACATAGTACATCATTCCATTTATATGAAATGTCCAGAATAGGCAAATCCATAGAGACAGATTAGTGGTTGCCCAGAGTCATGGTTGGGAGTGGGCATTGACTGTAAATGAACTTGAGAGAATTTTGGAGGGGGAGGTAATGAGAATGTTCTAAAACTGGATCACAGTGGTGATTGTACAGCTTTATAAATTTACTAAAAATTGTTCAATCATACACTTACAATGAGTGGATTTTATGGGATGTAAATCATACCTCAATAAAACTGCTGCCCCCACCATCATGAAAAAGAACAAACCTACTTAACTTGTTGAAATCAGTGTTTCCCACCATCGTGGGCCTCTATTTTTCTGGAACCCTTGTTAATATCCATAAATATAGGCTCTTCTAAGTAGTTAAGTACTGATTTTGTATCTAGAGTCCAAGCTCTATTCATCCTAGGATTTTGTCACATCTTGAGAGCCCATCTGGCAAGCATCCTAGAGTCTACATGCATAAAGGATCAAGAGCTTCTTATTGGAAGAGAGAATTAGGGAATACATCCTGGTCATACCCCAATGGGTCACAACTGGGGAGAGGGATAATTCTGAAGCTTTTCACCAGATTCAGTCAAATCTTGGTGGTATATCAAGAATGTAGGAACTTTGGTGTGAGCAATAACAGAAGACAGTCCCCTTAGCAAAGACAGCAGCACCCTCAGCACCCAACCCTGGAAAGCTGAGCCCATTCATTTGTCCCCTGGGCAGGAGTCAGTAGCAGCTGTTCCATCAGTTGCAATTGGCCTTGATGGGAGATTCATCCCAATGAGTCAGGGGGGAAGAAGAAAATGGTAGATACCCTGTGCTTAGAAGGACTAGATACCTTCAGGTACTCCTGAAACTATTTGGCAGAAACTTGGGGGGGAGGGGAGACTGAGCTATTTGGGGATAAAGCCTGAGAAAATGTTATTTGAGAACCTTACTGTCATTCCATTTTACACAAACAGGAGAGAGGCAAGTCAACAAACTCAGATGGGTACTCCTGAGATGTTCACATGTGCCAGTTAGCTGAGGAGAAACTGATGGGCTCAGGACATGTTACCCTCAAATATGGCACCAAGAGAAAACAGCAGAAGCAGGAGGGTCTCTCAGACCTTCCGCACCCCCTTCTTCCCTGAAGTGGATCATAAAAGAATTTTCAGGGCTGGCCCAGTGGCACACTGCTACAGTGCGCCGCTTGGGAGTGCAGCGACGCTCCCGCCGAGGGTTCGGATCCCACATACAGACCGGTTCCCGCTCACTGGCTGAGCGAGGTGCGGGTGCAGCGCCGAGGGTTGCGATCCCGTTGCCGGTCCCGGTCCGGTACGGGCATGACACTGAGGGTTGCGATCCGATGCCGGACACGAAAAAAGACAAAAAAAAGGGAAAAAAAAAAAGAATTTCGGCCCTTCCTCTAAAGTAAGTCATAAAATCTTCATTCCAGAAGTACACGAAAAAAGACAAAAAAAAGGGAAAAAAAAAAAAAGAATTTCGGCCCTTCCTCTAAAGTAAGTCATAAAATCTTCATTCCAGAAGTGCCCACCCTATACCCAGAAGACAGGAATGACCTCATTTCTGAAGACACA
Organism: Galeopterus variegatus; assembly: GCF_000696425.1. Lineage (NCBI taxonomy): Eukaryota > Metazoa > Chordata > Mammalia > Dermoptera > Cynocephalidae > Galeopterus > Galeopterus variegatus. The sequence continues at coordinate 59,132 of NW_007731388.1, read as the reverse complement.
GGGACACAGAGAAGAATCTGAACAAACAGGCCTTGCTAAGTTCCTCCCCAGTTTATCACCATTAGATTAGACCCTTTTATCCTCCAATCAAACTTCTGCACCACTGTTCTTAAAAATACACAGTTTTCCCTGTGTCTTTGGCTCTTCCTTTCTGAAGGCTTCTTTGTCACATAAAACTTAAGTTAAATAAATGTGTATGATTTTCTCTTGTTAATCTGTCTTTTGTTATAGGGGTCCTATGAACCTAGCAATGGGTAAGAAAATAAATCTTTATCTCCCCTACAATGTGTCTTACTTTAGTTCCTGTCCTAATTGAGAAGGTCATGCCAATAATGAGTACTAAGTGAGGACAAGGGCACTCAGTACAAAATATTGTCAGTCACATAAGAGAAAGACCACTGGACAGTGGATAGAGGACATGAACTGTAGTCCCATCCCTGCCATCAAGTCATTGTGGGACCCTGGATGAGTCACTCACCTTCTGAGGTCCTCAGCTCCTCACCTCTCAAACTCTCAAAGGGGGGCTGTGCTGGATGATTTCCAAGGCCCTGTCCAGCCATCTGACTCAGTATTTTCTCATGTGTCTGTGAAAATGCTTTGAACCATCTAAGTAATATGTAATAACATAATTATTATTATTTCAATATCTAGGATAGAGTCTCTTTTGAGTTAAGAACAAACATGGACATTTTGACCATCTGATGTCTCTTTATTCTTAAAACATTTAAAATTACTCCAAGAGATCTCACAGCATCATGCACATCCCTCTATTACCATATTATATTACAGTGATTGATGTCTCCTGGTGTATGTGTCTCTCTCTGCCAGGATATTATGAGCAAATCCAGGAGAGATAAGGCACTGAATTTTACTTGTCTTTGAATCTCCAGCACCAAATACAGAGTCTTAAACATAGAAGGTCCTTGAAAGTGTTTACTAAATGAAAGATTAATAGTTATTCACTGCCTGGCTAAAAGCAAGTAGAAAATGGCCCATGAGCCAGAGTACCCCTGCCTTGCTGTAAATGGACTAACTGGTTTAATGTCGTACTTTACTTTTGTTTAAAAAATAAAAATAAAACACCATACCCCAAAAATGTGTATAATCAATTACCTTTCAATAAAAAAAATAAAAAAGAAGGAAAGAATAAAAATACAATAAATAAATAAGTAAAAATGAAGTTAAAAGGTCAGATCAGCTGACATCCTGAAGAAGCTGCAGTCCCCATGGAACCATTTGCTCTCTGACTTTCCTACTGGCCTTCTGTCAACACCAAGTTCCCAGCTGACACTGGTTCTAAAGTCTGCTCGAGTTAATTGTCATCAACTTTCTGACCGTAAAATATGTTTTAACCATCTGCAACGCTTCCTGAAATATGCTGTTCGATGTTTTGGGGGTAGATTACATCAACCCGTGGGCTGAAAATACCAGGACTTATGTGGCTGGTATTCAGAGACAGTGTTCTCTGAGGCTTCCAACAATCACTGTCTTTGCCCCACTTACAACAGTGTTGGTTCAAAATATTATACTACAAGTTCTTCTCTCTTCTTAATTGGATCATCCATCTATTTTCTTTTTTTTTTTTTGTCTTTTTTTTTGTGACCGGTAAGGGGATCGCAACCCTTGGCGTTGTGTCCACACCGCACTCAGCCAGCGAGCGCACCGGCCATCCCCATACAGGATCTGAACCCGCGGCGGGAGCACCACTGCGCTCCCAGCGCTGCACTCTCCCCAGTGCGCCACGAGGCTGGCCCCCCCATCTATTTTCATTTTTTTTTTTTTTTTTTTTTCCCTTTTTGTCTTTTTTCATGACCGGCAATGGATCGCAACCCTCACTGTCACGCCCGTACCGGACCGGGACCAGCAACGGGATCGCAACCCTCGGTGTTGCTCCCGCACCTCGCTCAGCCAGTGAGCGGCCGGTCTGTATGTGGGATCCGAACCCTCGGCGGGAGCGCTGCCGCACTTCCCAAGTGGCACACTGTAGCAGTGCGCCACCGGGCCGGCCCTCATCCATCTATTTTCTATTGCATAAAAAAGAAAACTAGTTTCCAAGGTGTGAGAAATAACTGATTATTAAACAAAAACCATACCATGTGATTTTTTTTTCTTTTTTGACTGGAGAAAAAACTAATTTAAAGTTATACGAAATAATTTAAAATCATGCCAACCTTACTTTAAATTTTCAGAATCGTTCTTAGTTTAAAAATACAAAAGCAGGAAACAATTTATGGAGAAGTATATTAATCAAAGCATTATTTATAACACCAAACCTTGAAAACAACCCATATATAAAACAACAGTGGCTAAGTAAATAAATGTTAGCATACTTACACAGTTAAATATTATGGTAATATATAAATTATGGTTTTTGAGGGACTTTTTAAGAAAAAAAGAAAATGATCACACTATAATAGTAGGTAAAAATGCTAGTTATACAATTATACCAATAATTTCCATAATATTATATCTTGTAAATATGTAATTATATTATACGGATAAGATATACCTGGCAAGGTGATCTAGTAAAATGTTAATGTTTGCCTAGTACTCCCTAAAAAGCTAATTTTCTCCCTCTCTGCTTCTCTGTGTTTTAAAACCAGGTCAGTGTTTTTCAGAGTGTGGTCCTCAAGCCACCTGCAAGAGAATCACCTGGTGCTAGTTAAATGCAGATTCCTGGACCCTATTTCAAAATTATTAAAACAGAAAGGGGACAAAAATCTGCTTTATTAGCAAGCTCCCCAGGTAATTCTCATGCTCACGGAGAGTCAAAAACCTCCAGCCTAAGCTCTTCTTACCCAAGGAAGCAGTTAATAGTTTCCCTGTGATTCAGGGGTAAGGCCAAAGAAGCCCTCACCCAAGTCTTCCGATAGTTAAGCCCTTGCAGCAACTAAGCTAGAGTGAAGGGGGACAGGGGCTGGTGCCCAACCACTGGGAGAGGGACTCATAAAAGGAGCGATGTGAGTTCCCTGAGAGGAGAGAGACCCTTCCCCTCTTGCAGGCAGCACGCTAGATGTGGCTTAGCTGTGGGGTGCCTACGGAAGTTACCTACCCACAGCCCTGGGATCAGCAACAAGGGTCCTCCCAGCCCTCAGTACAACCCATCAACAGAAATCAAGAATCATTGAGTAGTGCCTCTGTAATTCATCCAAAACAGAACTGGCCAGCAGACGGCAGAAGGCTTGCTCTTGAAGGCAGCCCTAAGTAGCAGAAGAAAGGGGAAGCACTGTGGCTACAACCACGGAATGAGGAGCCAGGCACCCCCCACTGTTTGGGGACCGGTGGTCCTATGGAATGGGGGAGGGAGCCTAACGAAGACCAACTTGAGCATCTTACCAACCCTATTTGATTTGATTTCATTAAGAAAATAAACATAATAATATTTCTTGCCTTGGAGTGAGTGATATAAAGCAAATTCTTGCCCACTGCACATATTTACAGACACCAGCTCCACCTCTCACAATCTCTGTGAATCAAAGCAGGTTGTTGAAACTTTAAGTTTCAATTTCTTCATGTGTGAAATGAGCAAAATATGGGATCCTATTCATTGGGTGGTTATGAGAATAAAATGAGTTAATATTTTCAAAAAGCTTGGTCAGTGCCTATCACCAAGAAAGAGCTCAATAAAAATAGCTATTATTATATAAATAGACATGCAGAGATGTGCTTTTTAATGTATTCACTAACTTCTGCAGCGATGCACAGCAGAGTCAAAGGGACAAAAAGAGCCTTAGCCTCACCCCACAAGCAGCAAATCTGCAGCCTTCTTCAGGTGATACCCTTTGGATTCTCAGCACCCCCACTCTGCTGGAGGCTTGTCCTGAATCCCCACCCCTAGGCGAGGGCCCTGACCACCTCTCTCCATCAGTCTGTGCCAGCTCCTTCCTCTGGAGACTCTGACCTGGCTCACCTCCCTGAAGTTACCAGCTGATGTTTTGTTCCCAAATAACTGATTCCCAAGACCTGTGTTTCCCAAAGTGGAAGATGCTACCTTTTGTGGCACCCGACATTTCAGAAGATATTCTAACATGCCATTAAATAATATTGGACCACACAGAGAAAAAGCGATTCCATTTTCAGTTTTCTTTCAGTCCCTTTTGATCCTCAAGGAAGAAGTCTCCTTTGGGGGCCAGCACAGCTCTACCCAGCTGATGTTTTGTTCCCAAATAACTGATTCCCAAGACCTGTGTTTCCCAAAGTGGAAGATGCTACCTTTTGTGGCACCCGACACTTCAGAAGATATTCTAACATGCCATTAAATAATATTGGACCACACAGAGAAAAAGCGATTCCATTTTCAGTGTTCTTTCAGTCCCTTTTGATCCTCAAGGAAGAAGTCTCCTTTGGGGGCCAGCACAGCTCTACCGCCTACTTGCTAACTGTCCTTTTTAACAAAGTGAAAACAAGCCCCAGGTTCAGAGCCTTGAGGGGGAACAGTATCTGGCTAACCATCAGTGACATAACATTATACTGTTTTTGTTGTGTTTGTTTTAATAGTTATCCTATATTTACAGGAGTGATATAGTTTCTTTCCTAAGTGAATGCATTCTGTTAATAAAAGTGCCTTGTTTTTTGTTTTTGTTTTAAGCACCGTCCAGGAGGTGACATATGATCCTTGCCAGGGATATGGTAAAAATTTTCAGGATCATGCACAGAATATGGAAGTTTGGTAAACACCACCTAGACAGGAAATGCTGCCTTCAAGGTGGAGAGAAAGTAACACTTTCTGAGCTGAGCACTTTAAATTTATCATACCATTTCAACTTCACAGCATTAGGAGAAAGATACCTTTACTTTTCTATTCCATGAGCTAACTAAGGCTCAGAGAGGCTAGGTCACTTGCCAAGATCACACAGATCGTAAGTCGAGGATTCCAACTCTCCTTCTATACCAAGCTGCCTCCCCCAAACCAATACTGCACCTGCCGCTGCCCAATGGTACTTCTTGGAAGCCAGCACTGGCTTGAGGAAAAACTAAATGTACATCAGAGTCTATTGGCCACCACTTGGAGGGCCCACCTGCTAGACAGCTCAGTGGCTCCACTCAGGATCTTGGCTTCCTTTATTCTCTAGAAGGACTTCTCTCTACAATTCTATTTTATCTTATAATCAAGTACACCCAACAAAGAGCATTCACTGTAAGCAACAATTGAACATGTCCCTGTATGGTCACTCAGGAACATATGTGCGCTAAGTCAACTCAAAGACTGAGAATTATACAATGGATCTCAGCAAACCTGGGCCATGTCAGATTCTCTAATAGGGCCAACGAGTCCAGCAGGAGTGTGGAGGGGCTGTGGGAGGATGGGTGCAGGTGTATGTGGAAAGGAAGGTAGAACCAGCTTGAGAAAGGCCCTGAGTGACAACAGAGGGTGTCAACTAATCGATACCTCAAAGCTTGAGGAATGAATCCAGCTCAGATAGATTTGGGGCTAGGCCTGAGGAAGAAAGGGGGCAAGTTTTCTGGGGAACAGGTTTTGTTCCTGTTTTTGTTTTTCCTGAGAAGCAATATTTCTTTGGAAAGAAAAGTAAGAGCTATAAAAATGGAAACCTCTGCTGCTGCACAAACCCACCTGAAGGCTCACAGAACACACCTGGGCTCGTCTAAGAGCGCATGTATGGATAGCTCCTGTTTCTGGTGGACTTCAATCTCCCAGAGCAAAGAGGAGATATTACAACCCAGTGGGCATCTCAGACACATCCTTTCCTTCACAAAATAGATTTTATTTAAAAACAATTCTCCTGGTAGAAAGCCTAGCTTAAAAATAGGAAACAAATAGCTTGAACCACTAAGATGGTAATAGAATTGAGTGTGACCACAGTCGTCATCAGGTGGACTGTTAAAGAGAAAACCCAACACCACCCTTCTTGTGTGGTTGACGGATTTTGCCCACTGACCCTACTAGCTGTTAAGTTCTGACACTATGCCAAAGAAGTAAGGTCTGGGGACAAGGTCTCCACTCCTTCCACTGACACTGCCTTCATGCATCTCTCACCTGAATTACCCCAACAATCTTAGTACGTTCCTGAGAACTTCAAACCACCGTCCTTAAATTGGCCTTGAAGGACCCACTCTGAACAACACACACTCCACCTTTCCGGCTTCATTTTCTCCCTTTCTGGTGGCCTCACTAGGGGACTTCCTCCAGAGCGGAGTGGCCTTACTCAATTGCCATCATTGCAGTCATTCATCTCTTTCATCAATTCTTTGGGGGTACCTACTACATGTTGCGGACACCCAGAAGAATATAACAAGCTCCCACCCTCATGTTCTTTATAGTCTAGTGAATGGAAATTTTACCAAACCTAACAACAATAGACACTGTAAGGAGAGGGTCCTCTCTTCACACATAAGATATTCTATCTTCTCGCTCATTAGAACCTTTCGGAAGTACAGTCATGCATCACTTAATGACATTCTGAGAATTTTGCTAGGCAACTTCGTCACTGTGCAAACACCAGTGTACTTACACAAACCCAGACAGATTAGCCTGCTGCACACCTAGGCTATACGGTACGGTCTATCACTCTGACCAGCACCGTATATGCGGTTTGTCACTGACCTAAACATTGTTATGTGGTACATGACTGTTTATCCAAAAACATAAAATTACAAAGCTGGCATTAAACTTAGAAGATTTATTGCTCCAATTGGGGACACTGGCTGAAAGTTTGTATCTCTTTCTAGTAAAAGACTTGAGAAATTTTGTGAATACAGATCTACAGATTATTGAGGAAAAGGAAGCCTGGGAGACAGGCAGACTAGTATAGATGATACCAAGGAAAGTCCAGACCGTTCCCCACCACACCCCACATGCGGGTCTGAGAGCCACTGGGATGCTAGAGGACTTCTCCTTCATGCCTTGGTCTGTCTCCACTCTAAGTCTTCATGCATTTTTTCTCTCTTGAAACTAAGCTGCCCTCTGCTATATTCTAGCTTGCAATTACCCAGCTACGTAAATACCTAGGTCCTTTAGGATTGTCTGCAGTTAGTATCCTCAGGCCTATCACTCACTAACCCCTACTTGATGGTGGTCCCTGGTCTCTGCTCCACCCCATCTACTATCAGCCTGCAGCTCTCCCAGCCTCTGGAAACCCTCCCCACACTTCTCATTGGGGAAACTAAGTAGAGGCCTCATAGCTTGTCTGGAAGTCCCATGTATTTCCCTGAAATCATTTTCTATAAACTCACCTCAGTGCATTCCAATTCCTGTATCCAGCTCTAATTATCCTAAAATTACTCAGCCCCTGGGTGTTATTGGCCCTGTGGTTCTCCTCTGCCCTGACACATATGCCCCACTCCAGTGAATTACTTCTCTATAATTAGTCCCCTCCTTCTCTTCATCCTCGTCCCTAGTTCAGCTTTGGCAATGTATAAACTTTGTAATTAGAAAGAGTAAAATGCTGCCAGGAATGCAAACATACTTAGTGCTAAAGCCTAGCATTTTGTGCAGTTGTGGGCTCCACTCCAAATCCTAGAGTAACAGAGAAAGACAGGAGGAAAGAAAGGAGACCTTTAATGAGCTTGTAGTCTATGTCAGGAGCTTTCTCACACACAAATGCATTTAATTCTCCCAAAGACATGAGAGGTAGGTTTAGGTAACAGGAGCTCAGAGATGCCAAGAGATTTGGCCAAGGTCATACACCTGGAGAGAAGCAGAGCCAGATTCAAACCCAGGTCTATACCTCGCTGCCTCAGCAGTGATCTTTGGGCTTCCCTGTATTATCTCAGAATATCACATGTCATCTCAGTCTGGCACCTGACAAGCTCAGCTAATTGGGTGATGGGATTCCTCAACATGCTTCTTTCCACTATTTAGCTTTCCCTTTCAAATTTTCACCTACATATTTGGCAAGGAAAGATTTCAAATGGTGTCAACATTTTTGAAGAATTCTGCTTAAGCCACTGAAAGCGAGACCACCACAGTCACCCTTTCTTACAGCAGACTGCTGGATTGTAAACACCTTAAGGACAGGGTCCATCCCTTACTGCTCTTTGTCTCCCATGTAGCAGGTAGCAGGACCTGGCACTGATAGACACATAATAAACAGATTATTACAAAAGAAAAATAAAGAGAAGATTGGACTTCTACCCAACTGAAGACCAGAGCAGTGGAAACCTAAATGGTCCATTACAGCACCCTTTAAACTGAAATGAACATACTGAAATGAACATTGCTCTGTCCTGGAGTCCCAGGCCAAGCAGCAGAAGGAGAAGACAGGTGTGAGAGAGCTACCAAGCAAGTGACAGAAAGATCATTTTTTTTAAAGATACATCTTCATTGCCATCTTATTCCTAAATTGCCTGATTATATAAAGGGTTGTCATACACAAGAGAGAAAAAGATGAATTTTGAGAAGATGTGGCAGGAATATTTTTGTAGCTCCTCAACAACTACTAGAATCATCCCAGAAACAGATGGTGCGTCACTGCAACGTGCTGAACAAATGACAATTCCTGCATTGGCCGTCATCCGGGGTCCACCCCCAGAGCTGCCTGCTGCTGTCATCGGGAGCCTTGAAACCAAATTCACGATGTCTTTCTGTGTTTCATGAATATGTGACTGTCATTAGCAAAATGATCTTTAGCAACTTTCATCTCTGAAGTTAACTAACACGGTGTTGTTCTCTTTTCAAAGAGGAAAAAATTATTTTTCTCTTCATTATAAGCCACACAGTAACTATGCCCCCTAGAGATATAGGAAGAAAGAGGTAATTTGCAAGCTGTTGTGCATATAAATAGAAGTATAGATACATGAGTTTTTACAAAATGGGGGAAACTTAGTGGTCTCTGCTGAGGAATTTGAAACCAGCTGCTCAGACATCAGTGAGTTTCGACTACATCAGTAAAGCTCCACCTGCTTCCACTGGTCTCAGAGACCCTGGTTAGACCGTTGATATTTGTGGGGTGCAGGAAACACTACCCAAAAATATGGCACCTTGGAAACTGAGAAAACAGCATAAGCAGGAAGGTCTCTCTGACCTTCCCCTGCCCCTTTCTCCCCTGAAATGGGTCACAGAATCTAGAATCTCCCTCGCCCTTTCTTCCCTGAAGCAGGCCATAAAATCTAAGGAGTTCACTCTCTGGTCTTCTCCCCTGAAGACCCTCATGTGACACCAAAAAGAAACTGAACAAACAGGCCTTGCTAAGTTCCCCCAAGTTTATTACCATTTGCTGTGGATTGAATGTCCTCCCCAAACCCACTGAAGCTTAAATTGTGTCCCCCAAAGTTCCAGGTATTGGAAACTTGGCCCCCACCGTGACAGTGTTAAGAGGGTGGGAAATCCTATTACAGTAACCAAAAGGGGGGGCCTTGACGAGGTGATTAAGTTGATGGTTTAATGGTGGTCATGGGCGTGGTTCTGAGGGCTTTAAAAGGAGAGCACGTGAGAGTCTTTCTCTCTGCTCTGCCATTTGCTGCCATGTGAGACCCCTGCATTACATCATTAGCCATCAACAAAGAAGACCCTCACCAGATGTGTTCCCTGGTCTTTGGCTTCCCAGCTCTGAAACTGCAACGAATAAATTTCATTTTCTTACAAATTACCCCATTCCATGTATTTTGTTATGAGCAACAGAAACAGACTAATACAACATTAGATCATACCCTCTTGTCCACCAATCATACTTCTGCATGACTGTCCATAAAAACACACGGATCTCCCCATGTCTTTGGGTCTTCATTTCTGAAGGATCCCATGTCACATAAAATTTTATTAAATAAATGTATATGGCTTTCTCTTGTTAATCTGCCTTTTGGGGCCGGCCCGGTGGCGCACTCGGTAGAGTGCAGCGCTTGGGAGCATGGCGGCGCTCCTGCCGAGGGTTTGGATCCCATATAGAGACTGGTCTGCTCACTGGTTGAGCGCGGTGCGGGCGCGACACCGCGGGTTGCGATCCCATTACTGGTCACGAAAAAAGACAAAAAGGAAAAAAAAAATCTGCCTTTTGTTATAGGGGTCTCAGCTGTGACACTTGCAATGGGTGAGGGAAAGAAATTACTTTTTCTCCCTATGATACAATATCAGGCTGACATAACAGATTTCACAGACTTCCCCCCAATAAGTTGGCCTTGTTTTCATGAATTAGATGAATCATTTCCTTAGTGGGCACAGAAGACCACACAGGCTGTTTTCAGGCACGGGGACTACAGATATTTCTTTCAGAGCCAGTTTTTGGCTTTTGACACAGGATGCCTTCCACAAAGGTATTCTCCAGTCCCACCTTTTAAAATCACCGACAGAAGAATGTTTTAAAGAAAACTGCTTATGGTTGTTGTTCACTCTCCTGGCACCAACCCATTCTTGGTGGGCTAAGGTGGGTATGCTTTCTTTTTGTATCAAACTTTCAGCGATCAGCTGCTCACTCTCTTGAGCCAGCCTGCACTTTGTGCTAAACTGTAAGTGTGTATTTGTTACTTGGGTTAAACTTGGTGTGGGCTCTGCTCAGTCTCTGGAGCTATGCTACGCTCTCTCTGTGAAATCTGTATGTGCTGACACCTCAGCTGTCACCTAAGCAGTTGGGCAGCTGGGCAAGGCCTTTATTAGTGGGAGTCCACAAGGAGGAAGGCTCATAGATCAAATCTAATCCTAAATCTTTACAGGAAAGTGGAGACTCTCAAAGGATGGCATTTGCTCTGTACTCAATGGACACTAGAATCTCTAGAGGTTCTTAGGCAGGAAACTAACCACTGGATTAAGGCAATGCTATAAGACAGTTGTTGTCCCAAGTGTTTGCTGCAGGTTTGCTCTGGTGTGTGCTGTGATGGTCTGCCTGGTCCTCCACACACCCAGGACCAGAGCGCTCACACACACACACACACACACACACACACACAGGTGTTAATCCCAAGAGCACTAATCCTGTGTGCTGTTCTCCTCTGCTTCCCAGGGAACCCACCTGGGACAGGTACTATGTGCCAGACGCTGCTCTCAGCTTCTAACATGTACTTACTCTTCGAGGGAAGTGCTATTGTCTTCCTTTTAGAAATAAAGAAACTGAGGCTAAACAGAGACACATCTGGTGAGGGTCTTCTTTGTTGATGGCTAATGATGTAATGCAGGGGTCTCACATGGCAGCAAATGGCAGAGCAGAGAGAAAGACTCTCACGTGCTCTCCTTTTATAGCCCTCAGAACCACGCCCATGACCACCATTAAACCATCAACTTAATCACCTCTTCAAGGCCCCCCCTTTTGGTTACTGTAATAGGATTTCCCACCCTCTTAACACTGTCACGGTGGGGGCCAAGTTTCCAATACCTGGAACTTTGGGGGACACAATTTAAGCTTCAGTGGGTTTGGGGAGGACATTCAATCCACAGCAAATGGTAATAAACTTGGGGGAACTTAGCAAGGCCTGTTTGTTCAGTTTCTTTTTGGTGTCACATGAGGGTCTTCAGGGGAGAAGACCAGAGAGTGAACTCCTTAGATTTTATGGCCTGCTTCAGGGAAGAAAGGGCGAGGGAGATTCTAGATTCTGTGACCCATTTCAGGGGAGAAAGGGGCAGGGGAAGGTCAGAGAGACCTTCCTGCTTATGCTGTTTTCTCAGTTTCCAAGGTGCCATATTTTTGGGTAGTGTTTCCTGCACCCCACAAATACCAACGGTCTAACCAGGGTCTCTGAGACCGATGGAAGCAGGTGGAGCTTTACTGATGTAGTTGAAACTCACTGATGTCTGAGCAGCTGGTTTCAAATTCCTCAGCAGAGACCACTAAGTTTCCCCCATTTTGTAAAAACTCATGTATCTATAATAATTTTTCAAAGATACCCAGGTGGCCTTGGGAGACCCTGTGAAGATGAAAAGAGAAGATGCCTGTGAACATGCTTAAAAAGGTGACCAGCACAGAGTAAGTCTTCAACTCTTTCATTAATGATTTTTATTCACCCTACAAACGTTTACTGAGCATCTACTGTGTGCTAAGCCCTATTCTCAGCACTGCAAGTAGAACACTGGGCAAAAAAAGACAAAGTCCCTGCCCTCATTGAGCTCACCTTCTCGTGGGAGGAAAGCAAGAAATACACAAATAAACATGTAAATGTATATGTCATATGAGTGCTGGGCAGGAAAATAAAACAGGCTAAGGGAGGCAGGAGGGATGCGGCTATTTTACGTAGGGAAAACCTCAGTGATAAGGTGATGTTTGAGTAAAGAAGAGAAGAAAGTAATAAGTGAGCCATGTAGATATCTGAAGAAAGAGGATATCAAGTAAAGGGCAAGTACAAAGTCACAAACAGTGAGAGATATTGAGCAGAGGGATGACATAATCTGACAATTTTAAAAGGATCACCTTGGTTACTGTATTGAGAATAGACTTGGGCAGGGAGCAGGGGAGGGGTGTGTCAAAGAAAAGAAGGGAGCAGGGAGGCCTAATAGGAGCCTCTTGCCATCATCCAGGCCAGCAATGGCAGTGGCTTAGACCAAGACAGGCAGTTCAGGAAGCAGGAGGAACTGTCAGATCTGTGCTGGAGGCAGAGCCATCCCTGATTGCAGGTGGATGAGATGCAAGGGGTGATAGCAAGAGAAAATCAAAGATGACTCCACGAGTTGGGGGCTGCGCAGTTGGAAGGATGGAGTAGCCATGAACTAACTGAGATGAAAGACCTGCTGGAGGAGCAGCTTTGGCTGAACATGGGGCAGGATCGGGGGACATGGAGTAATGCAAGTTAGCTAGCACCAGGCAGTAAAGCACAAAGAGAGACGGCGCAGCGTGCTGGTTATGAGCACAGACTCCATTGCCAGACTGCCCTGAGTTGAGTCTCAGCTCTACTACTATTAGCTGTGTGACCTTGGGCAACATAGGGCATCTCTCCGGGCTTCATTGTTCTCACTGTAAAATAGGGAGAACATGTGTACTTACCTCGTAAGGCTGTTATGAGGCTGAAATGAGTAAATATGTGTCAAAGTGCTTAGAACAGTGGCTCTCATACAATAAGCAACATTTTAATGTTTAAAAATTAAGTGAGGCTCTCATTACGTGAAACTTGAAAATTCATACATGGTACAAGGAGGCCCCCTGGAAGGGTGGTTTGCTGTATCTGAAGACTGGCTTCCCAGAGGAGGTGAAAGCTGAGCTTGAGTTTGAAAGATGAATAGAGGGCCGGCCCGGTGGCACACTGGAGAGTGCGCCACTTGGGAGCATGGCGGCGCTCCCGCCGAGGGTTCGGATCCCATGTGGTGACCGGTTCCCACTCACTGGCTGAGCGCGGTGCGGGCGCAACACTGAGGATTGCGATCCCATTGCCGGTCCCCGGTACGGGCGCGACACCGAGGGTTGTGATCCCGTTCCCAGCCAGTAAAAAAGACAAAAAGGAAAAAAAAAAAGAAAGATGAATAGAAGGTAGACAGGTGGAGGAGGATGGGGGGAGTTGTGGGGGGACATTGAAGACAGAGGGAACAGCATGTCCATTTCCCTGAAAATATAGCCAACATGCAGCAAAAGCAAAACATAAAATGGTTATCTTACTACACTCATATTAATCCTTCTCCCTGGTCCTTTGGAATCCATGACGTGTCCAAAGAGACTGAGAATGGCTTTCAGTCTACTTATTCAAAAGAAATAAACCCTAGTACCATCCATCTGATCTTCCCATGTGCCTGTATTCACT
>NW_007731388.1:41324-44970 GCF_000696425.1 Galeopterus variegatus | reverse complement strand
CTGGTCCTTTGGAATCCATGACGTGTCCAAAGAGACTGAGAATGGCTTTCAGTCTATATATTCAAAAGAAATAAACCCTAGTACCATCCATCTGATCTTCCCATGTGCCTGTATTCACTGAGTTGGACTGGGGCTGCCACCACTGACCATGACCATGTGAAAACCCACATTGACATATTGGGGCTTCTGACAGCTGCCACTAAGTGGCCCCAGCAGACACCGATGAGTTTCCTTTCTGATGTTCCAGGTAAGTGTGTTCGAAAAGTTATCAACAGGGGTATGGCATTTGCTTTTCTTCTAATTATATTTGAACATGTTTCAAGGCCATATGGCCCAATAAACATCCCTAAAGTCTCTGTACTTTGCTGTTCCTAAGGATTCTGCTGGAGAAATAACACTTCAAAGGTCAAAAGCTTGATGGCAGAGAAATTCTGCCTGGATCTTGGTGAAATGGTCCACAAAGACCAGACTCAGAAGTAAAGCATCAGATTCTGTAAGCAGAAACCTTACCTTTTAGTAAATTATCAAATATCAGAGCATAAGCAATAGGAGAGGCTTGAACCTGGGTGAGATAAAAGCATTTTTCTGGGTTTTTAAATGCACCTTTTCCATATATATATACATGTGGAAAGTCTTCACCAATGGTAACAGACAGTTCAGAAGGAAGCCAGACGCTGACCTATCAGAGCTTGCCTCTCTGGCTGGGCCATCCATCTGAAGACCCGCAGCCTGCAGGCCCAGCCTCCTGGAGCCCCAGTTAGTGAGAAGCGCACTGAACCCTCAGGCTGCCACACTGCCCAGATAGCAATATGTTCAGAGACGCTTCCTCATTGTCAGGTTGGCCTGAAATTAATAGTCGTCGGCCCAGAATAACCCTCCCAGCCTTCATGGCCACTGTGCATGTCTAGAAACTTCCACTGGACCTCTGTTCCACTTCCCGGCTTAACCACCACCCTACCTGGGCACTGAATCTCCAGTCCCTTGATGGTTCGTCTCAGCTCCTGCTTCAGTGGTGACAGACTTGGAAACAAACACCAAGGAACACCACTGCCCACATCTGGGAATCTCAAAGTATTTGCTGTGCCCCAAGATGCCTGAGCATCTAACATCTGCACAGAGGCACCATGGTTCACAATAGCAGTATTTATCAAACAGAAACTCAGACCCACTCACTCCCACTCCAGCTGGGGACATCTCAGGGAGGAAGAAGATCACGTGTTGTCTGTCAAATTCCCCACCGTCACCTCCAATATTCTGGTCTCCTGAGCAAACTCACCCAGCACAGCATTGTCACTCAGCCTTTATAACCTCCGTCCTGCCCCTTCCACAAATCTCACAGCCACTCACTTCTGAACCTTATTCTTCTCCCAGGGAGTGATGGGTGCAAAGAGTTAAATTGCCTTCCAAAAATTCTTCCACTGAGATTGCTTGAGGTTTATCCTCTGTAGTTTATGTAGTTAAAAAAAAAGGATTATATTCAAAATAGAAAATACATTTTATACTACTGAATATGCTGTTTCAAACTTTAAATACACATGCAAAACCACAGGAGATTCTGCCAGTCTACAGAGGCATCTCCACGTAGCTCAGAATTGCTTTCCTTTATGGTCTTTCCACCAGATCTGGCAGCATGCATACAGAAATACTAATTTGAGTCAGGCCCAAGTTCACCACATAGATTTAAAAATTACAATTACGTTCTTCAGCATTCCTCTCGGGCAAGAGAACCACAGCAAGGTCACTGCTTTCCCCCAGAGTCCGGGCTTATCCCTTAGATTCCCCTCATCTTCTGTAGCCCTGATCTGGTCATCCGTGCCAGAAGCCCTTCTATTTATTCAGGTAACATATTCTGCATGTCATTTGAAGAAAATATGCTTTTAAGTTTTGGGTGCAAACATAATACTCCATTTTGACAAATGTGCTCACTTCCTGCAGTAGACCTCCAAACACACACCTACATACACGTGTGCATCAGGGATGAAAACCAAAAGCTGTCAGTGGGAAGAAAAAGCAATTAGAAAATCCACGCAATGCTAGAGTCAATGTCTTTGTTTTAATAGGTCTTCATGCCTTGATTAAAGCATTTTCTTTTAAAATTCTTGTATATTGTGAAATATCTCAAATACGGAAATCTAAGGAGAAAATAGTGTAACAATGAACCACCATGAACTCACTGCCCAGCTTTATCTAATCTTAACAATTGCCTCACTGCCTGTTACTTTCAAAACAAAGGACGCTCTGCAGATAGAATTGCAGCTCCCCGTGTGGATCTTTTCCATCTTGCTCCTCTCTCCTCCTCCCCAGAGATGTAGCAGTTTTTATATTTTCCTACACATCAATGTGTCCACCAAATATGTTTTGTGTGTTTTTTAAACTTTATGTAAGTGGTATTATATGGTATGTATCCTTGCTTTTTAGCCCATTATATTTTAGAGATTTCACCATAACATGTATGTAGTTCTAATTAATTTATTTGAACTGCTATACAGTATTCCCCCTTTCTTTGCTTACCTATTCTCTTCTTTATGGTAGTTTAGTTTTTGCATGTTATAGGCAATCATCAGAGCATTCCTTTCTGTTAGCCAATATTGATTCTCCCGGGAGAAGGCAGTGTTTTGATAAGGCCAGCTCACTCCTCTACCGATCAGGGGCAGGGCCCACAGGTCTTTCTGACGTGCATCTATGAGTCAAAGGCTACCACATCCAACAGGCTGAGCAGAAGAGGGGCAAAACCCCAAGGCCTGGGATTAGATATAACGTCCCCCTGCAACAGCGTCATTTGTGTAGTGTCTGTCACAGGGCAACTTGTTGGCACTATACCACCAGGAGCCATTATTATTATTATTATTGTTATTATTATTATTATTATTATTACTATTACTATTACTATTATCATCATCATCTGCCCGACCCCCTGCCTGACTAGTATCCCAGGGCTCCCCTGTAGGCTCCCCCTACAGTGATGCTTTAACTAAATAACAGGCCCAAGCGGCATTTCATTCATTCAACTTCATCCCAACAAACCTATGCATGGGCATCCTGTTCAATGCTGCTTGGCATATAAATGTATAAATAGAGGATAATTCATAACTTTGCTGATTTTTCTTCCTCTCTGTCTTTGATGCTTATCCAAGGCACATATGCTGAATGTACATGTCTCTAAACATCCCTACCTTTCCAAAGAATCAAGTTCAAATTCCCCAACATGGCATCTAAGCCCCTTCCAACCAGCCTCAGCCATCTATTCCATCTCATCTCTAGCCATATTCCTCACCCTGCCTCTCAGTCCATGTCTTCCACCACCCTGTTGGGCCCCACATATTTAAGGGGTGTCCAACTGGCCTATAAAATCCAATTCAAACATCACTTCCTCTCCAAGACTTTGGCGAGGACCTACCTAGACATAATATATCTCTCCTACGTCTATGTTCCCAGCACCTTTTCTCTGTAATGCAGTAGCACTTACAGCATCTTATTTTAATTGTGCATAAATGTGCCCCTCTCCCTGTCTAGACTATGAGCACCTCAGTGCAGAGGCCCTGGTTTTTTTTTTTGTTTGTTTGGTTTTTTTTTTTAATTTTATTTTGTCGATATACATTGTGGTTGATTATTGTGGCCCATTACCAAAACCTCCCTCCCTCTTCCC
>NW_007731388.1:31771-40324 GCF_000696425.1 Galeopterus variegatus | reverse complement strand
TTCCTTTTTCTCCGCAACCTCGTCAGCATTTATCATTCAGAGTCTTTTGGATGTTAGCCATCCTCACTGGGGTGAGATGGTATCTCAGTGTGGTTTTGATTTGCATTTCCCGGATGCTGAGTGATGTTGAGCATTTTTTCATATGTCTGTTGGCAGAGGCCCTGTTTTATGCATTATTTTATCCCTGTGCCTTGTCCTGAACATAGTAGAGTGAATAATGTTTAACAAGCACGTCAAGTGTGATTTTTTTTCCATGATTAATTTCTAGCAAGAAGAAGAGAATTTTAGTATCTTGGCCTCTGCGTGAACTATTGATTTATTTTTGAAAGAAAACTCTTTCAGCAGCAGATCTTTAATAAATGATTATAAACACGAAGTCTAAAGTGCTTGAACAGTTTCCCTTGAATAGATATTTTCCCTGTCTGCAGACTTTGTTTAAAAAGATAGGCACATTTTGTTCCAGTCATAATGAATAGAATTGCAGAGCGCCAGCCCTCCCCTGGGTTCTCTGATCCTGATGCTGCCTGATGCTGCCGTGGTGCCTCTGTGCAGGTGTTAGGCTCTCAGGCCTCTCGGAACACAGCAAATACTCTGAGATTCCCAGTTGTGGGCAATGGGCAGAAAACGTAGCTGGATAACAACAACAACACAACAGTGGCTACGATGGCAGGATGTTAGGCTCTCAGGCCTCTCGGAACACAGCAAATACTCTGAGATTCCCAGTTGTAGGCAATGGGCAGAAAACGTAGCTGGATAACAACAACAACACAACAGTGGCTACGATGGCAGGCAAGCTTCATCAAGGACTTCTTGTTATGTGTCAGGCGCTGGGCTGGTTTTTCACTGTATTTTCACATTTAACCTGCCCACCATCCTGTAGGATGGATACTATTACCATCCATGTTTTAGATCTGAGGGTATTTCGAGGGGTTAAGTAACTTGCCCAAAGTTGCACAGCTAGTAAAGGGCACAACTGCTTAACTCCAGAGCCTGAGCCTTTAACCACTTCTCAGGGTATACTATACTGCAACAACAGAAACCAAGCCTCATATTTGTAGAGCATTTTCAAAGTAATTTCATAATTTGCTGCTTATTTCAATCCTCATAACAACCCTGGAAGGGTGCATCAGCCCATGTAGATGCCTATTTCCCCAGTTGATAGATTAGATCAAAGAATTTCCATGACATTCTCAGAGATCCATGGCAAGTAAGTGCTGTATCAGTCAGGACAGGCGAGGTTATGCTGTGGTAACAAATATCCCCCAACATCAGTGACTTAAAACAATAAATGTTTGTTTCTTCCTTGTGCTACATGCCCACTGTGGGTCTGCTGTGGCCCTGATCCATTCCCTTTTCATTCCGAGACCCAGGCTGGTGGAGCAGGATCAGCCTGTATACAAGGCAGAGGGAACAAGAACATGGCAAACCATGTGCTGCTCTTGAAACCACAACCACATGGACACAGGTCATTTTCATGCACACTTCACTGGCCAAAGCAGTCACATGGCTACTCTTGAATTTAATTTGGGAAAATGAATAATCCTCCATGATGCTCCCACAGAAGAGGGTGCCAAGTAGTACAGCCCCTCACAACAAGTAACAGTATCAGTTCCTAAACCTAAATATGCTTCCTCCCTTCAAGTCTGTGAGTTTTTTCAGAGTAGCGAATTTTTCTCCTTCATGCCTACATCCCCAGTGAAGTTCCTCAATGAATGAATTTTTGTCTGATGAGTTCTCCAGAGCCCCAAGGTGCCTCATCAGAATTTCTGAATTCATCAGAAATTCATTACTGGAACTTTCCAGAAAGTTTCAGAGAGAGGACTAGTTAAGCTAAATATATGTGTACCTATGTCTTTGCAAATCCACTCCTGGGTATTCACCAAGAAAAAGAAGTACATATGTCCACCAAATGACATGTACAGGTATGTTCACAGCAACTGTATTCGTATTGCCCCAAATGGGAAATAACCCAATTGCCCAAAGCATTGCCTTAACTTTATCAAAAAGGGAAGTTAAGCTCATGTGGTCCAGAGACATGGGCAGGCTGGCCCAAGGTCACATCTTTACAAGGCAGAGCTGAGGGAGAAACCATGCATTCTTATGCTATGTCCTTTGTTCTGTCCACCACCCCACAACTCACTGAGCCAAAGCTCCCTGCTTCTCTGCATGTCCCACCATGTCTCCCTAACTGAAAAACTGTCCTCTTCTCTCTGGGTCCCCTGGAATAAGATACTAATCAAAACTGCTCTTGACTGATCCCAGCTGGCATTGCTTAAACTCAATTCTCTCCTGCCCTGGCCATCAACTTCAGCAGCCCAGTGTCCTGGCCAGGATCCTTTTTTAAAAAAGCTCTCTGATTTATCAATACCTTGAGGATTAGCTAGCAAACACAAACATAGGTTTGCAATTGCCACATTTACACCATAAAAAGAAGGGAAAATTTTGTGGGTTCTTATGATTACAATTTAGGTTTGATATAACTAAACATGCTGGAATATGGAAAAAAAATAAAATCTTTTTTCTGGACTGTTGTTCCTGAAATAAGCCCAATCACACCATTTAAATCTATTCCAGTGATCTCTTTTGTGGTCATTTTACAAGCACTTCACTTGAGAATTAGTCTTCATATTAATATAAATGGACAGATAGGAAAGCTGAGTGCTTTCTAGAACAAGGATATGAGGCGACTTTGAGAAGGTGAAAGCTGCTTTCATTCTCCATTGGCAAAATATCCTTATGCTTCTGTCACATATTTGGATGTCTTCAAGGGCCTTAAAATTTTAAAAATGCATGGTCTGGGTCCACTCTGAGATCTGCCTCTTGCTTAGGCCTGGCAAGTGGAGTCACCATCTGCTCTGCTCCAAGAAAGAAAGGGAAGCACAGATGGTCCTGATCTTCCAGAGGGGGCTCCCTGGCTCTGATTTTGTTTTGGTTTTTGTTTGTTTGTTTGTTTTCTTGTTTGTTTGTTTGTTTGTTTGAATATCCAATTTGGGAAATGTGAGGGCAAAGTAAAGTCAACACTGTTTCACTGGAAGTAAGAGGCTAACCATACAGGTCAGCAGGTACATCGGGTCAGCAGGGGCATTTTTCACCAGCTGTTTTTTGAGGCTCTACTATCTGCCGGGGCACCGTGACAGGTGTGGCAGAGGTTCGCTGTACAGGTTGTCTCCTCCTCCTCCCACAACGCTTGCAGAGGCTCCTTTCCATCTCGCTGCCATCTCTGGCTCCTCTCTCCTATCCCTGACTCACTCACTTCCAAGGGCAGATCAGGGCACTATACTGAACAAACAGCCAGACCAGCATGAGGTGAGAACAAAATGATGCATTTGCTTTGCTTGGTGAAAGATTTGGAAAGATAAGTATAGTCTTAACAATATAAGAGAAACCACCAGAAAAATAAAATTATAACTTTAAAGCCCATCAGATAAAATTTAACATGTCCAGTAGAAAACACGAAGAAAGAAAAAAGGATTTACAAAAGGTACAGAATTTTTTAAAAAATGAGATAGAGTAATAAATCCTAATATAATGATAACTCCAACTAACGTAAAAAGTTAAACTAAGTGATTAAAAGATAACATTCTCAGATTGTATTTTGAAAAATATCCAGCAAAATGATGCCTAGAAGAGAAGTATTAAAGGGCCGGCCCGGTGGTGCACTGCTACAGTGCGCCGCTTGGGAGCGTAGTGGCGCTCCCGCGTAGGGTTCGGATCCCACATACAGACCGGTTCCCGCTCACTGGCTGAGCGAAGTGCCGGTCCGGTACGGGCGCGACACTGAGGGTTGTGATCCGTTGCCGGACACGAAAAAAAAAAAAAAAGATAGAAATCTAGTTACTAATTTGTTTTCTATCTGTTACTACATAGTGGTCCTTTTGACTCACTGAAGCATTTGTTTCTTCGGCATCTGTCTGTTTGTTCAGTATAGTGCCCTGATCTGCCCTTGGAANTTTTTTAAAAAAGCTCTCTGATTTATCAATACCTTGAGGATTAGCTAGCAAACACAAACATAGGTTTGCAATTGCCACATTTACACCATAAAAAGAAGGGAAAATTTTGTGGGTTCTTATGATTACAATTTAGGTTTGATATAACTAAACATGCTGGAATATGGAAAAAAAATAAAATCTTTTTTCTGGACTGTTGTTCCTGAAATAAGCCCAATCACACCATTTAAATCTATTCCAGTGATCTCTTTTGTGGTCATTTTACAAGCACTTCACTTGAGAATTAGTCTTCATATTAATATAAATGGACAGATAGGAAAGCTGAGTGCTTTCTAGAACAAGGATATGAGGCGACTTTGAGAAGGTGAAAGCTGCTTTCATTCTCCATTGGCAAAATATCCTTATGCTTCTGTCACATATTTGGATGTCTTCAAGGGCCTTAAAATTTTAAAAATGCATGGTCTGGGTCCACTCTGAGATCTGCCTCTTGCTTAGGCCTGGCAAGTGGAGTCACCATCTGCTCTGCTCCAAGAAAGAAAGGGAAGCACAGATGGTCCTGATCTTCCAGAGGGGGCTCCCTGGCTCTGATTTTGTTTTGGTTTTTGTTTGTTTGTTTGTTTTCTTGTTTGTTTGTTTGAATATCCAATTTGGGAAATGTGAGGGTAAAGTAAAGTCAACACTGTTTCACTGGAAGTAAGAGGCTAACCATACAGGTCAGCAGGTACATCGGGTCAGCAGGGGCATTTTTCACCAGCTGTTTTTTGAGGCTCTACTATCTGCCGGGGCACCGTGACAGGTGTGGCAGAGGTTCGCTGTACAGGTTGTCTCCTCCTCCTCCCACAACGCTTGCAGAGGCTCCTTTCCATCTCGCTGCCATCTCTGGCTCCTCTCTCCTATCCCTGACTCACTCACTTCCAAGGGCAGATCAGGGCACTATACTGAACAAACAGACAGATGCCGAAGAAACAAATGCTTCAGTGAGTCAAAAGGACCACTATGTAGTAACAGATAGAAAACAAATTAGTAACTAGATTTCTATCTTTTTTTTTTTTTTTTCTTTTTCCACTTCAGAGAGGAAAAATGGCAAACATGACTCATGGTACAAGAGCAGCCACAAGCCTGAAAATGTTGGTTTCAACTGGCCAAGACAACTCACTGCATCAGGGACAGCACCAATCCTGCACAGCAGGTGCCTGGAAAAGAGCGCATCTTGGTTTCAGCTATGAGTCACGTGTCGTAAAAAGGCCCTTCTCATAAAAAGAAGCTGCTGAAAGTCATTAATCTGTCCATAGCAAGAAAAACTTTCTGTAATTTTTACAAATGAGAAAAATTAAAGTGAATTTTCTGACCTTGTGAAACTGAAGATGTCATCTGGTCTCTCTTTTTCTACTCCGTCCTTTTGTAAAGAAAGACTTTTGTCAAAATTTTTGAAACCATATTAGGGGCAATTCAGTGACTATTGCCTTATTCATAAGCATGTCAAGAATATCACAATTTCTCATGTACTACTTCATTAATTTCCCTTGTGAAATACATACTGATATCAGCTCATTTTACAGATAAGGAATTTTAAGTTCAAAGGGGTCAAAGGTCACTTGTAAGACTGACCTCAGAACTCACAATAGAAACACTACTCTCAAGAAACCGTATTTACAAAGAGTTAAAGAGAGGAATACAAAGGCTGAAAAGAAATTGATCTCAAGTAAGCCTAGAATTTTATGTCAGCCAAATTTTCAATTGGATGCAAGAGTGAAATGAAAAGATTTTTAGTCATTCAAGGCCTCAAAATGTTTATTACACAAAGATCCACCTTAAAATACTTTTTAGGAGAAATAGTGCTGCAAAAAAAAAGAAAAGAAATTCCAGAAGGAACTACCAGATATGGAAGGAAAAGTGGGTAAATATGTTAACAAAGTTTATTTCCCAAATAAACAATGACTAAAAAAAATGTATTAAACCTAGAACTAAAGATCAATACTAACATGATAGAAGTTAGGAAAGGGCCAGACCAGCATGAGGTGAGAACAAAATGATGCATTTGCTTTGCTTGGTGAAAGATTTGGAAAGATAAGTATAGTCTTAACAATATAAGAGAAACCACCAGAAAAATAAAATTATAACTTTAAAGCCCATCAGATAAAATTTAACATGTCCAGTAGAAAACACGAAGAAAGAAAAAAGGATTTACAAAAGGTACAGAATTTTTTAAAAAATGAGATAGAGTAATAAATCCTAATATAATGATAACTCCAACTAACGTAAAAAGTTAAACTAAGTGATTAAAAGATAACATTCTCAGATTGTATTTTGAAAAATATCCAGCAAAATGATGCCTAGAAGAGAAGTATTAAAGGGCCGGCCCGGTGGTGCACTGCTACAGTGCGCCGCTTGGGAGCGTAGTGGCGCTCCCGCCGAGGGTTCGGATCCCACATACAGACCGGTTCCCGCTCACTGGCTGAGCGAAGTGCCGGTCCGGTACGGGCGCGACACTGAGGGTTGTGATCCGTTGCCGGACACGAAAAAAAAAAAAAAAGAAGAGATGTATTAAAAACAAAAGTACATAGAGAGGTCACATTTTCCACCAGAAAAATATTGCACCAGGCATGGCAAGATAGATTTTTATTGGAGCTGCAGTAGGAGAGAGAGATTTTGATGTAGAGCTGAGAGCTTAACTCCAAATGCACAAAGTCAGCTTGGAATTTATAGCCAAGGAATGGAGTGAAGGAGTCAATGAATGAAAAATTACTAAGAGGAACTTGGTTAGATATGCAGGGTAGGGGGATTTTTGCTAAACTGGCTTAACAGATTCTTGCTAAAGTCAGGCCAAGGACTTATATATACAAGGGTGGGAGGGTGAAAACTTAATGATATACCAATGGTGGGAGGATTCTCTCTAAACTGACTCAGCAGGATTTTTTGCTAGAACTGGGCTAGTAGGCCAAGAGCAACAGCCAGTCAAGAAGAGGGCTAAGCAGAGACTTATCAAAGTTTGGTCAAGGCGGGAATCTCCACCATTTTAAAATAAAGGGATGAAAAAATATGAGCAAAAGAAAGCCAGGGTAACCATCTTAATATCAGGCTAAACAGAGTTTAAGGTAAGAATTATCATAAGGACAAAGAGGTATGACATAGACTGGTAGAAGAAACACTAGACCAAGGAATTGTGATAATCATGAACATAATGATCTAAATAATATAGTATCAAAATATATGAAGCATCATTGATAAAACAACAGAGAGAAATAAATAAACCAACCATTGTAGCTGGAGATGTTAATACTTTCTTCTCAGAAAAATATAAAGTAGACAAAAAAGAACTAAAAAAGTTTGTGTGTAAGGTACATTGATAACACATGGAATATTTGCAAAAATTTACAATGCACCAGGCCACAACAGAAGCTTCATAGAGATTATGTTTCTGATCATAAAACAATAACATTAGAAATCAATGCATATCTGAAAACTAAGAAATATTCTATCTCTGTGTGAAAGAATAAAATTGGAAATTTGAAGACACTTAAAACTGAATGAAAAGGAAAGCACTCCAGGTAAATATTTATACCACAGATAAACACTTATTGCCAAAAACCTACAGCAAATATTATGTTTAATGAGGAAATTTTATATGTATTCATTTTAAGATCATGAACAAGAAAAGAATGCACATTTTTACTACCACAATTGTACAGCATAGTATGGAGGTCCCCACCAAGGCAATTAGGCAGAAAAAAAAAAAAAACAGTAGAAGTGAAAAAGCATAATGATCAGTATTGATGAACGATGTGATCAATTATGCAGATCATTCATATAGATACAACAATCCAAGGCAGATGGATAAAAGATAAACATAATTAAGTCAGAAGCATTTCTCCTTATCAGCAATAACTAACAAGAATATACAGTATGAAATAAAATAAAACACATAATAGCAATAAAATCTTTAAAAATCAAGGAATTTTTCTAAAAAGGAGTGTGCAGAATCTTTAAAAAAGAAAATTCAAAACTCTATTAATTCTGTCAAAGAACACTTTTAAAAGACCTGAATATATAGAAAGATTGTCATATCCATGTATGGGATCAGAACATTATAAAGAAGGACTTTTTTTAATAATTGGATTGTTTAGGTAAGTTAATTTGGAGAAAATTGACTATGTAAAGTCAGTGCTTCTGACTTTATATATGAACGTACATAATCATACATATATAATCCTCCATACTATGCTGTACAATTATATAATCATATAATCATATATATATGATTATATAATCATATAATCATACATATATAATCATAGATAATCATAGATATATGTTTATATGTATGATTATATGATTACATAATCATATAATCATATATATATAATATACATGGGTCATCAAAAAGTTCATGGAACTATTTGTATTATCTTTTAATTCTATTCTTCCATGAACTTTTTGAAGTCCCATCGTATATGTATATATGTTAGCATGTGTGTGCATATATGTATACATGTACACATGTATGTGTGTATATATCAGGCATACACATACACACATGTATCACATATATGATACATAAATGTTGTGTATACGCATATATCATATACATGATATACATACATATATA
>NW_007731388.1:29121-31263 GCF_000696425.1 Galeopterus variegatus | reverse complement strand
GTGGTGGGAGGGGGAGGGAGGGGGGATAGGGAGAGACTGGACAAGGGGCATAAAGAATAAGCACAATTTGTAACAATATATATACTAATAATAAAAACAAATAAAATAAAATAAAAAGCACTGCTTGAAAAAGAAGAAATGGAACAAAACTATGGTGCAATGCCATCTAGGTATATAAAATATATAAATACAAAATATTGCTTGCATTTTAAGAATATATGTAAGTAGACTTTAAACATGGTGCAGTGGATGCCTATGAGAGGAGGTAAATGGAGACGGAGGTAAAAAAAAAAAATGACTAGAATAACACAAAACACAGGGCATCTTTCCAAGGCCCAATCATGACAGTGTGCCATGAACTAAATGTGGTCTAAAAGAAAAGTAGGAGGTTAAAAAAAAGACATTTGAAGAAAACGAAAAACTGAGGTATGAAGAGGATGTAGATAAACTAGGGCTCAGTATTAGAAAGAAAGACAACATGTAATACTTGATGGGTCATAAAAGTAAGTGTTTTGAATTTTTTTTTCAAAAAAGTCTCTAAATAACTTTCACCATTTAAACTACACATTCACGTTCAAGGTAAAGAACACTCTGCTGGCTTCCAAATACCATGGGCTTGAGAGCATAAGTACATAAATTCTTTCACGGTCTTTGTAGAAGGCAGGTTGCACTGTAGGACTCTAATTATGACACTTGGTCTCTGTGTAACTATTCCTTTTAAAATGAAGTGACTATAGGAAAACTTACTGGTAAAATAAAACAATTAAATGAAAACTAGTATATAGCCGTAATATAACATGTTTAGCTTTCAGCCCCAAATTTCTTAGAAATACATATTTGGATATATTATAAGTACAAGATACTTTTATTATGATGGTATTTTGTTTACTATGGCATTGTAGTTTTAAATTAAATATAAATATAGTGAATCAAAGCTGGCTTAACTTTCAATTCAGTGGTTCAATTCTTCACAAGCCCTAAGCATCAAAACGCTATGCTTAAAAGAAAGTCAAATCTAAAAAACCGCAAATTCCAAGTGCTGCTCTCTAGTAAATGAATATTTTGAAAACGTTAAATTAATTATAATCTGCATTGAATAAATAGTATACAAATCCAGGCCGGCCCGGTGGCGCACTGCTACAGTGCGCCACTTGGGAAGTGCGGCAGCGCTCCCGCCNACAGACCGGCCGCTCACTGGCTGAGCGAGGTGCGGGAGCAACACCAAGGGTTGCGATCCCGTTGCCAGTCCCGGTCCGGTATGGGCACGACACTGAGGGTTGCAATCCATTGCCGGTCACGAAAAAAGACAAAAAAAAAAAAAAAATAGTATACAAATCCACTTATCTTTGCAGCAAGGAAAAAATTTTTTATATGTTGCCACGATAAAAAACACAAAATCAAACGATTTCAGGATTATCACTATTTTTTCTAGGTAGCAAGCAGTACTTGACAGATGTTACCCTGCAAGCTGCAAGAAGTTTTACTATGTTGAAGTATATTTAAATGCTGGGTTATGTATTAGAAAGAGGTGCCATCCAGAAAACAAACCCAGGGCTACTGCTTTCATAAACAGTAGCAGCTTTCAGCACACTGGGCAGTGACCTTTACCTACTGTTTTTGGATGCTGGTGAAGGAGCTGGTTGTAATGTTCTGCTATTCTGCGGTCAAGTAGAAAATTATTGATTAAATGTGAGACTTTGAAATTCATCTCTTACCGAGAAACATTTCAGAGCATTAAAGAATTCATTTTACCAATGCAATATAGCTACTGAGTAATGAGAAAGAAGTATCCACTCACAAATGCAGAGAAATATTTCCGCAAGTAGTCACACCAGATAAATTATTCAGCTCCAACAATATGCCACAAACTGTAATGCCAATACATTATTTTTAATGCAGTGTTCATGCATTCAGGGATGGATGTCTGTGAAATGTTAATGCCTGTCAGTTTTTCTTAAAAGTATTCCTTGGGTGTGACTCAGGACTTCTCCCTCATTGATTGTAAGAATAGAGCATGTTCCAATAATTGCCTTCTTATAAAAGAAAAAGTGCATTCAAACATTTGTCTCCTCATGCAAAACAAAAACAAAAAAACAACTTTTAAAACATAAACAAGCCCTAAATAGGAATCTGTTTCAGGTT
>NW_007731388.1:24468-28461 GCF_000696425.1 Galeopterus variegatus | reverse complement strand
TCAACTTGCTCAATCAACCTGTTGGTGGGTATGATTACCTCCTCTTAAAGAAGAATTATTTTTAGCCTAGATCTAACCATTTTCATACTCTTAACTGATCTAGACAGATTCAAAGAAGTATCAAGTGCTATGTGTTGAAACTTGTTTTTAAATATTAACTGGCATTATGTATATTAATGTGAAAGAGTGTTAATATCCTACAGTTTTTAACTTGTACTTCCTGGTATGTCTGTGTAAGAAGCCAATTTTCATGTACTGTTACAGTTTCAGGTTATTTGATGTTTTGTAAAACTCAAATAACAACTATACTCTACTTATGGACCAAATAAATAGCATCTGCCTACTTTTAAAAAAAAAAAATTAAAAAACCAAGTCTCAGAGAGGTGAAGTGACTTGCTAAAGGACACACAGCTAGTAAATTGTGGAGCTAGGCTTTGAAACTAGCTTTGTACAACCCCATATGTAATGTTTTTTCTATTTATCATGATGCTAATACACTACAGTATGTTTTACATATAATTTTTGCTCAGTCACTTACAGCAAAAAGTTAAAAAAAAATTTAAACAGTATCATTGGTTTCACTTACATAAATAAAGCATGTTTATGACAGTGAGCTGCCAAATAGTACTCCAGAGGCCTTGAAGTTACCAGCTTTGATTGTAAAATAAATTCATCTCAGCTTTCGTTCATGCCATATCTCACTGGTAAATATCCAGATGGGCCTGGACATATTTTGTTAGGAGAGAGTAAGTAGGTAATTCCATGCCAAAATTCATACCTCATTCAGAGAGGAATAATACCATACTGTAATCATTCATAAAGAATCCTCCTGTCTGTGATGAGGAAGATAGAATATAAAAGGAGTAGGGGTCTAGAGACAGCCTAAGACAGCCAGGAACCCATCTGAGGAGGGGTCTGCTCACAACCCACTGGGGTGTCAAGACACACTGATCATAAAACCAGTGTTAGCCTGACAGAGTGGTGTAGTGGTGTTGAGCTTGGATTTGCTGAGCCAGGCCACCGCAGCAGACCTTGAGCAAGTTACTTTAACCCCCCTGGGCTCTAAGATCCTTGATCTGGAAAAAGAGATAACGAGATCTACTTCACAGGGTATTAGGAAAGTTCAATGAGTTACTGGGTACAAGGTAATGGTTGAACAAATGCTAGTCATTATTATCATCCTAACTACCATCTTATCACTTTTCCAGCTCAGCAATTTGACCTTTGAAAATGTGCGGTATATTTTCCCCAGGGAACCTCAAAGGACACTGTCCTATGAGTGTGAGGGGCCAGAAACATCTCCATTACACTCTTCTCATATGATTTGCTGGGGAAAACGCAACATCTTCTAATATAGCTATGAGCTCTGGACCAAGACCAAAACGTTTCTCACCTGGGTACTGGAGACAGCTGCATACCTTTCATGTTACGCAGAGAACAGTGTCCACTGATTATTTAAATGGAAGTAAGAAAAATATCACTCATATCATGTCAAAAGAACTACACGCCAAAATCCAAATGGACACAATCGGAAAAAAAAAAAAAAACAGGTGTGCTGCACATCTTTGTGAATTAGAAACCAAAATAAATTTGATTTTGAAGAGGTTAATTTTTTTCTTAAATTTCTTTTAGTTAATAATCAACTGGATAAACAAAACCTCAGTTTCAGAAAAAAGTTCCAGAGAAAGGATAGTAATTTCCAACATCGTATAACTCTTGCCTCTTTAAAAATGAAAGAAACTTTTATAAATATTTATCTTGCCTGAAGTAGATTCATAATAATCTTAATATACTAACATTAATAAACTGAGTATATATGTATATTATCTTGTGTGCACATATGCAAAATAGTCTGAAAAGCCTTAAGACAACCATGGTGACATTTTGCCTTAGAATTTTTAAACCAACATTTCAAGAGACGAAGGGCGATTGCACCTGACTGCTTGAATTCTGAATAAAGTGGCGAAGGTCAGATAGATAAGCTGGATGCCAATGATGAAATGAAACATATGGCTTGAAGTAACAAATAAGTCATGAGTAAGCATTTTTCAAGATCACAAAGGAAGAAGCGCTGACAGGCAATGGAAAAAAACAAGCTAACGGGTAAAGAAATTGGGAAACAGGCACCAAGGTGATGAATCAGAAGGCAGCATAGGATCCAGCATAGGGCCTTGGGGAAGACTCTAAGGAAAAAAGGACATTTTTGAGAGCATTACCAAAGCCAAATTTTTCCTGGCATCTACTGATCAAATCTCACAACATATGGTATCCAATTTATGATATTCAGGCAGAGTATTAATAGGTAACATTTATTGAGAAGTTACTATGTGCTGAGCAATTTACAAGCATTCTCTTATTCTCTGAGGTGGGAGCCATTATTATCTCCATTTTACAGATGAGAAAACTAAGGCTCCGAGAAATTAAATGACTTGCCTAAGGACAGGTAGCAAATCAATGGTAGTGCCCAGGTATGAACGAGGTAATGTGACTCAGAGGCAATGTACTTCTGTATGCACAATAGAAAGAACTGCATAAAAGTTAGGAAAGTATCACACAGCACAAGCTAATGAAATAAAGAAGAAAATGTTCCATGCAGATTCTTGCCAAACTATACTGTGGTTAGAACTGACATCAGAGGAGAGAGTCTGAGAATTTGGGGGCTAAAAATTCCATAGCATCAGGGACTTTCTTAAGCTAGGTAGTGTTTTCTTTCTTTCCTTTATATATGTATATACAAAAGAACACTCTTCTTACTACCCTAAATTTTTTGCAAATAATTCTTATTTCAGCTCATAATTTTTAAATAATGACTCTCTCAACCAATTAGATAAACAACGTCCAAACAGAATAATTGGTTTGACAACCATCATGAGGCTGTCACTTTTTCAAGTAAGGGGGTTATCACATGTCACTTCTTTCATGCAGTAGTTATGGTAGAACCTGTACTGGAATATTTGCAAAGTAATGTTAGAAACTTCATAGCATCTGGTCTCTTAGAACCAGAAAGATTTTATTTCAAGCTGGATTGAATGTCTCTGTGCAATATATATCTAGATTAGATAGATAGATGCACACACACATACATACATACATAGACACATATACATATATACTATATATATGTATATATGTATTTACATGATAGGCTTTTTAAAGAGTTTAAGTCTAAAAGACAAAGAGAGAAAATGAACCCTTGGAATTTTGCACTTTTTTCTTTCATTTTGAAATGCTTACCCATCTCTAGGTATACTGTGGATTTAATGTCCCCCCAAAACTCATTGAAGCTTGAGGGTGTAACAGTGCTAAGAGGGTGCGAAATCTGACTATGATTTTGGAAAGGTGGGGCCTTTAAGAGAATTGTGCCCTTGGGAATGGATTGATCCATTCATGGAGTAATGGGCGTGGTTCTGAAGGCTTAAAAGGAGAGCGGTGAGAAGGTCAGCTTTCTCTTGCTCAGCCCATTCTTGACACCCTGCGTCACCACAGGACCCTGTAGAGAGTTCTCACCAGATGTGTTCCCTGGGCCTTGGACTTCCCAGCCTCCAAAACTGTAAGAAATACATTCCGTTTCTTTATAAGTTAGCCAGTTTCAGTTATAAGCAACAGAAATGAACTAATAACAAGTTGTAAGATTGTCTAGAGCCACATTGCTACTGGCCTTCTGATAAAAAGAGCATTCAAATTAATAAGTATTTTGAAATATTAACACTTCAAAATAAATTCGAGTAGGAGAGACAAGGCTTATATGAAACAGAAGATGAATGTTTCTGCTATGATTAATTTAAAGCAAGGATCAGTTCAAGCAGGGACTGCTCTCCTTTTCAGACACCTCTTAAGGCCTGACATGTGACCATCCTTCTAACTGTCATTGTGATTGAGTGCCTGCTTTGCTTCAGGCCCTGCACTAAATTGAGAGTCTCAATAGCAAGTACTCAATTAATATTTGTTGACTGCATATGTGCATCCATAACTGAATAAAAGGTAGCTCAAAAA
>NW_007731388.1:17877-23230 GCF_000696425.1 Galeopterus variegatus | reverse complement strand
TCATGGAGTGCATATTCTGTGGTAGAGAAGACATCAAAGGACATTATGAAGAGTCTCACGGACATGGGAAAGACAGACATTGTAAGTATATAATCCTATAAAAGCAAAGGAAAAGGTGTCATTTGCAGTAATTAACATGGGGACTCTACCTAGTCTGGGACCTAGAAAGACTTCTCCAAGAAGGTGGCCTTTGAGTTGAGAGCTGAAGGATGAATAATTAGTCAGAAAATAGCTATGATCACCATGTAATCCAGATTACATACAAATTAGGATTAAATTAACCACGTAAATATGGGAAACTTAGCCTTCACTTGGGTTACACAGATACTGCCATTTGACTTCTATTATGTATTATTGAAATATCAAGTGGAGAATTCAAGTGCTTGACCAACTGACCAGAAAATATTTTTGCCTTAATCATGTAGACACTCCATAAAAAGTAGTTTAGAAGGAACTGAATAGACAGCTGCAAGGGTTCTCCACTCCAGTTGCACTCACATCCGGTTTTAACATCCAGCTTAAGGGATATGACTTTTTATAACTCAAAACTTTGAGGCATATTTCCCCAAAACTCTCCACATGACATGGTATATTCCATCATAGGTTACTTTCTTGCTTATAACGTCATCCAGCCTTCCCCACAGACTAAGTCTCACCGTTGCCTCGGTTTTATCAGACTTCGCAAGCATTTTGCTATGTAATTGCCCAGGCGTTCATCAAGATGACAAAGGAAAGTCCCAAAGCTGTGTGAATATCATTGAGCAAACAGATCAAAGAAGTAAACAAGCCAGATCCACATTCATTTGTGATTAATAGAAAAACAGAAGGGGAGGAAACTAATTATTGCCAAGGACAGGATGGAACATAAATTGAATTTTCCTCCTGGCTTTTGAAAATGTTGACATGAAAAGTAGTTTAGAAGGAACTGAATAGACAGCTGCAAGGGTTCTCCACTCCAGTTGCACTCACATCCGGTTTTAACATCCAGCTTAAGAAATATGACTTTTTATAACTCAAAACTTTGAGGCATATTTCCCCAAAACTCTCCACATGACGTGGTATATTCCATCATAGGTTACTTCCTTGCTTATAACGTCATCCAGCCTTCCCCACAGACTAAGTCTCACCTTTGCCTCGGTTTTATCAGACTTCGCATGCATTTTGCTATGTAATTGCCCAGGCATTCATCAAGATGACAAAGGAAAGTCCCAAAGCTGTGTGAATATCAATGAGCAAACAGATCAAAGAAGTAAACAAGCCAGATCCACATTCATTTGTGATTAATAGAAAAACAGAAGGGGAGGAAACTAATTATTTGCCAAGGACAGGATGGAACATAAATTGAATTTTCCTCCTGGCTTTTGAAAATGTTGACATTTTCATCTGCTCATCATTTCCACATGTCTTATTTTCACAACTTTCTTAACACCCTAAATAATTGCCTTGAGCCTGAAAAATAACTGTCATATCATCGGGAGTTGTTTAATTGCTAGTCTTGTTAAGAAGATACTGTATCCACCTTTATATTTTATGAAGTGTCTAAAACATTTAACATTCACAATATTGTGAACTCAATGCATGAGAGAGACTTGAAGATTGTATGTCTCATTCATCTCTGTGATCCCAGCACCTAGCACAAAACCTGGCATAAAGTGCCATTACCGTCCCCTAAAACCGTCACAGTGTGAAAGCAACTTGCCAAGGGGCCCGTTATCAGGAGGAAAGGTAATTCAGTGAGTGGTAATTCAGTGAGTCATGGGCTCTGGATCAGACAGATGAGGTTTTGACTTCTGACCTCTATTTAGTAGCCACATGACCCTGGAAAAATGACATAAATTTTTTAAACCTTGGATTCTTCATCTATCAACCGGGGATAATGACCATCTGCATCATAGGGATAGGTGACAAACAAATAAGGAAATGTTTGTTCTTTCCTTTACTTTCCCTTAAAACACCCAATAGATTAGGTTGTGACATGTCAGTGATAGGGAATTTTTATTTTTCTTTCATTCGTGGGGAAAAGGTGAGATGGAGGAGCAAACATTTGGTATGAAAAATACTTTGTAGGAAAGTTACTCTTTTCCAGATTTGCTTCATTTATGCCAGCACAGGACTATATATTCAGCTGTCAGAAATGTGCTCCCCTGGGCCAGCCCGGTGGCGCACTTCTACAGTGCGCCGCTTGGGAGTGTGGCGGTGCTCCCGCCAAGGGTTCGGATCCCACATACAGACTGGTTCCCGCTCACTGGCTGAGCGAGGTGCGGGTGCAACACTGAGGGTTGCGATCCCGTTGCCGGAAACGAAAAAAGACAAAAAGGGGGAAAAAAAAGAAATGTGCTCCCCTACAATGACATAGTTACAGGGCTGACAGAGAGGACTCCACACATCCATGCTCTTAGAGACCTCATGGCACTTCACCTCCCCTTGGCATCTCTTCTATGAGTCTCAGAATGGGAGACGTCTCCCCAACCCCAGATAAAGATGGCTGGGTCTGAGCTCACCATCCCGCTGTTCATAGTCCCCAGCTCAAGCTGTGGGAACATCACCAGGCTCAGAAGTCTTGATGCTGAGAGATTGGCCCATCCTGGAGTGGTCTGAGCCATCTTTTAATGAGCTGCATAAAAATGTCGCAAATTTGGAGAGCTAATTTAGGAAAAGCTTTTCTTCTAATAACCTGTCTGAGCTTGCCAGAAGCTTCATGCACACAGGATCCCACCTAATGAAGAATATTATTTAATGGTGAAAATAATGGAAGGTGGGATGGGACAGTGCAGGGGGCTTAAACTATTTGGAGAAGTGAATCTTGGCTTTAAATTAAGTCCTCCTCACTACCCCCAACTAAGGATAACATAGCATTCAACATTCAACACCCAACCAGGAATGAAACTAAAATTTATAAAGTACCTACTATGTACTCTCAAACAGTTTACATAACTATCACACATGCAGAACTATCACATTGGTAACTTCAAAGTTTAGTTACCACTTCAAATGAAGCACAAAGAATTTAAGTAACCTGACTAAAGCCTCAAAGATAGTCAGCGAGGCTGAGAATCAAAGCCACATTTCTCTGTCTCTCAAGTCAAACTTTCTCAACCAGGGAACCTTCTATTTTTCACTCTCTAGTGCACTTCATCTGTCATTTGCTCATATCAGACTAGGAGTTGCTAACAGCTGTCTCTCTCCAATGATCCACTGGCTCCTCAGGAATCTGTTCAGTGTTAGCCCTTTAGAAAGTGATCAGAAAGTCCATGCAATCAGTCACTAAGCAGTTGGGGAAAATGACAAACGAGTGTATTTTCTCACATAGACATTGGCTGGCTTGATTTGAGGACCATTGGAATGGTCTTCAATGTGCATCGAAACCAAGATCCTAAGGATGAAATGGAAACCCTCAAATGGATGAGACAAAGGCAAACACACATCAAAGTGATAAAAAGATGATCAGAGGAAGAGACTTCCATGTCAGAGGCATGGCTAGATCTGAGAGAGCCACAGGAATGGTCCTTTTGTCCAACATCTTCCCCAGCTGATCTGCACGATGACTTTAATCCTGATGTTGGAAATACCCAGCTGTGCATTCCTGCATTTCCTCTGTGGGCTTCCTGTTGGAGAATTTTCAGTCATTTGAACCAGACCGAGAACACTTCTCCCAGGTTGGAGCTGGGCAATCACTTAGGTAGGTCATGAGGGTGTGGACAGAGGATGAGTAAGTTTGGATGGGTTGAGGGACAGAGAGGTATGCTAGGGGGGCTCTGAGGACAGGGCAGGCCTGGGTGGGCCGCTCTACTGTGAGAAGTAGTATCATAATAAAATCCATGGGAAAGTATTTTCAGGGAACGACCTAGATGGCAGTATTCCTGCTTTGGCTTCAACTAGAAACTGAAAGGATTAAATGTCCTGGTAGGAACAGGTCATGCTTGAGGCTCTCTAGGGGACTCCAATGCGATTAGACTCAAATGTCAGCTTCTTGCCACGGCTGACACAGCTGTGATGACCAAGCCCTGCCAGTCCCACAGCCCCGTCTCCTGCGCTCCCCCAGCTCTCTCTGCTCCAGACACAGCAGCTCCTTCTGTTCTTCAAACACACATGCTCGAGCCTCTATGGAGCCATCCACTTGCCGCTCTCTCCTCCTGGAACACTGTCCCCATGGACTCTACATGCCCGGCTCCTTCTCAGCACGTGGGCGTGAGTCCAAACGTACCTTCCCACAGACCTCCACTCCCCACCACGCCAACCAAGGAGAGCCTCCTCTCCCCCAGAATAAGCACTCCCTAGCATATTCTCCTCTTCATGTCTTTCACAGCAGTTATCAGAACGTGGAATCATCTTCATATTGGTTTGTTCCCTTGTTTATTATTTGAACTTTTCCACTAGAAAAAAAAAAATGCCCCTTAAGGTGGACTCTTACTCATCTCAGTGTATTTGGCAGGCAATAATAATAATAATAATAATAATAGAGATACTTATATAACCTTTCTTATAAGCCAGATGCTGTTTTTAGTACTTTACGTATACGAGTGTTAACTCACGTAATCCTTTGGAGTGGGAACTATTATTGTTCTCGACATCTTACAGATATGAAACCAAAGTACAGAGAAGTTAAGTAACTTACCCAAAGTCACACAGCTAGTAAGACCAGAGCTGGGAACCTAGACAAGCTGTCTCCAGAGTAGAAACTATTCTGCTCTTGCGTTTCTATTTGTTGGAGGGAGGACAGGTGACTTCTTGGAAGGAAGCACAGAGAGAGGCTTTGGGAGCTTGTCTACATCAGCCTGCCTGTATCCAGGCCCCCCTATATGCACCATGCTTCCCTTCCTTTCCTTCTGTTCTGAAGACCCCATGTGCCAGAAGAGGAAAAAGAAGACTCAATTGGGAAAAAAATGCTGTGTAAGGGTAGGGAATGATCTTGCTCAGTGAGATCCTGAGAGGCTGAGCTGTGTCTTATACACCTTTGCGGTCCCCCTGGGTGGCATGTATGAGACCTTGAAAGGAAAGGGGAGAGGGAAGTTTCCTCCCTGGGAAGGGCTGGGGAGAGCTTCCTCAGCGGAGGTTAGAGCATATGCAAATGTATGATGCAGGCGGGAAAGGCTGTGTGGCCACTGGGACTGGGAACAGAGTGGGAAGAGAGAAGGCTGGAGAGACAGGCTGTGGCCGGGAAGAGAAGAGCTCCGAATGCCCAAGCGAGGCATTCCCTGCTACTGATTATTCTTATTTGGTTGAGGTGTGATACACCAATTTTAAGTGTTCATGTGTTTTTTTTTTTTTTTTTTTTTTTTTTTTTTTTTTTTTTTTTTTTTTCCTTTTCCGGCAAAGGATCCCAACCCCCAGGTTTGCCCCCCTCCCGGCCCGG
>NW_007731388.1:11081-16933 GCF_000696425.1 Galeopterus variegatus | reverse complement strand
CGGGATCGCAAGCCTCGGCGTTGCTCCCGCGCCTCGCTCAGCCAGTGAGCGGGAGCCGGTCTATACGTGGGATCCGAACCCTCGGACGGGAGCGCCGCCGCGCTTCCCAAGCGGCGCACTATCCAGTGCGCCACCGGGCCGGCCCGTTCATGTGTTTTGACAAATGTATACACCCATTTAACTACCACCACAATCATGATAATCAGTATTTCTATCATCTCAAAAAGTCTCCTTATCACTAAAGATTTTTTTTTTTTCCTTTTTTGTCTTTTTTCGTGTCCGGCAACGGATCGCAACCCTCAGTGTCGCTCCCGTACCGGACCGGGACCGGCAACGGGATCGCAACCCTCAGTGTTGCTCCCACACCTCACTCAGCCAGTGAGCGGGAACCGGTCTGTATGTGGGATCCGAACCCTCGGCGGAAGCGCCACCGCGCTTCCCAAGCGGTGCACTGTAGCAGTGCACCACCGGGCCGGCCCCCTATCACTAAAGATTTTTAACCAACAGAGTGATACAATCAGATTGATGTTTCAGAAAGATGGTTCTGCAGATGGCGTGGAGTGGGGGTGGATAAGCGGGTAGGGATGGTATCTTCAGTCATCTCTCTTTGTGATCCATGGAGCAAGATAAATTCATCAACAGCCAACCACTTTAAAACACCCCCTGGAACATTGTTAATTCACAAACTTTGTCAAAATGCCAAAAGAAAAGAGCACAAACCAGAGAAACTGGTCTATGTGGGTTAAGCACAGGGTTTTTCGTGAGAGCAGGAGATTGCCGTCTGATCAATAAAGCTGCAGCAATCCATTCTCATCACGAACAGAGATGATGACCATTTTAGCTGTGTCTGTGTATTTTATGACTACAGGCACAGCCTCGGAGACCCATTCCAACCAACTGCTCTGAGAAAATGAGCTGCCAGCTTGACACACGACCCAAACCAACCGACCAGGAAAGTATAAAGGGTTTGACATCCTCTGCTGTCTAATGCACCGAGCAAGGCACTGCTGGAGTCACTGCAGCAGCAGAAAGGCAGCCTGGCTCAGACCTTCAGACCATACATGCCACAGCCTGCTACTCCTACCAGCTCACGAGACCAAACCTCCAAACTCTTCGTGCTCAGAAATAATGATAGTAAGTTACTGTTGTGAACTACCTACTATGTGTTTTACATAAATTATTTAATTATCTTAACGATCTTATTAGTTAAGTACTGTTCTTATCTTCATTTTAGAGGTGATGAAACTGAGGCACAGATAGGTCTAGCCACTTGTCAAGACCACAGCAAAGGTAAAATTCAAACCCCAGAAAGCCCAGTTACAGAGACCCAGGCGCCATGATTCCATGCTTCCCTGCCTTTCCATAGCGTCATGGTTAAGAGCACAGGTTTCAGAGCCAGACTGACTGAGATCCACATGCTGGTTCTGCCACTAACCAGCTGCATGACCTAGAACTTAACCTCTCTCAGCCTCAGTTTTCTCATCTGCAAGATGGGCAGAATTGGTGTGAAGATTTGAATGTGTAAAAGTCTGGCACAGAGTGAGGCCACGGTGAAGAGTAGATGTGATAATATTTATTTGGGAGCTCACAAACCCTCTTTATTCCAAGATGCACGTACTTCAAACTTCACTGTCAAATAGCCACCTAAAAAATCTGGATACTAGTCAACTTTTGTTGGTTTTAATTAAAGCTTTATTATTCTGTTAGAGCAGGAAAAACTTTCCTAGGAGCATTTATTCATTTGACAAATATTAAATACTTTCTCAATGCCAAGCACTGTTACGGTTTCTGAAACTGTGATGGTGAACCTAAAAGGAAAATCCCCTACCTCCGGGCAGAGAGAGTGAGATTTTTTTAAAATGTATTTTTTAATCAAGTCTGTATAATGTTCTTTTCAATTTAAAAAAATTCTAACAAAACAGCATGTCTACCTCTAATGAGGCTGCATAAGTAATCTAAAAAAAATCAAGCGTCTTTATTTTATTTTATTTTATTTTTTTGTCTTTTTGTCTTTTTTCCGTGTCCGGCAACGGATCGCAACCCTCGGTGTTGCTCCCGCACCTCACTCAGCCAGTGAGCAGGAGCCGGTCTGTATGTGGGATCCGAACCCTCGGACGGGAGCGCCGCCGCGCTTCCCAAGCGGCGCACTATCCAGTGCGCCACTGGGCCGGCCCAAGCGTCTTTATTTTTTGACTGGAGTAATACCAATCCCATACACTGCAATCTCATAAGAAATCTACTTAATTAAGTTTTTTGGTGGTCAAAATCCTTGAAAATATGGACCTAGGAAGACAAATTAAATAACAGTAATTTTTAATCTTTTTCACCTTTTTTTTTTTTTGACTGGTAAGGGGATCACAGCCCTCGGCGTGGTGTTGTCTGCACCACGCTCAGCCAGTGAACGCACCAGCCATCCCTATATAGGATCCAAACCCGCAGCCTCAGAGCTCCCAGCGCCGCACTCTCCTGAGTGAGCCATGGGGCCGGCCCTTAATCTTTTTCACTTTTGATGATTAAAAACAAACAAACAAAACACTGGGCTAAATCGAGTCATTGGATGGTCTCTAGGACCCCTTCAACAATAGGAAAGAAACTGATTCTCCTTGGTGATTTTAAACATTTCTCTTGCAGTCTTATTTACACTACTGATTTTCCCAGTGAAAACAATGGGCATGTTAAGCAAGAGAAAAAGTCCAGGCGACCTTCAGGTGAGTGAATGTCTGACTGGTTCTTTCTCACAACTCAGCTCAGTTGTGACCTCCTTAGAGAATCCCTCCTAACCATCCTAGCTAAAGTAGCCCCATATCCCCTGTCTCTCTCCAATACCCTATTTCATTTCTCCTTATCACTTACACCACCTGCAAGTACCTCATTTGTTTATCAGTTACTTGTTGCTTGTCTGTCTCTCATACATTAAAATGCACGCTCCACGGGGCTGGGGTCTCATCTGCTTTTCCCCACGGTATCCCCAGCAGCCAGAAAGCTACCTGGTGCACATATCAGTTGAGTGAGTAGATGAACAGCAAAACTGGTGTATGTCTGTGAAAGGGTCTTTTCCCTCAACTGCAGTTAGAAAAGAGAAGCAGGTACATATTACTAAGTTCTCCTTAAATAGCCTGTAAAGCAGTGGGGTGGTCTTGCATTCATTCATTCACTGGACATATATTTACTGAGCATCTACTATTGACCACGTACTGGGCCACGTGCTAGGTGCATGCAGGAGAGTGAAACAGACCTAGTCCAGGTTCTTAGAGAAGACATCATTGCACAAGCCCAAGCCTGGAACACCTGCAGAGCATAAACTGGTGAGGATACTTCAAAGATACACAATGTACATAAAGCCCTTAGCATGGTTTCTGGAACCTAATATACACCCAGTAACTGATGAGGAGGACAAGAGTAAGTATGACAATGGTGATGTTGATTACTACTTCATACACAGAGAGATAAAGTAGCCTCCTACAGACATCAAATGAGCAATAAATACTTACAGTCATTTTTAAAGTATCAATGATCTTCCCCTTGACTAACTAGCGGAATTCACACAGGTTCTCTCAGCAGATAACAAGAATCACCAGAGCCACGAGTGATGACGTGTTTCACTTTGGCATCTAAAGCTACAGCCTTGCCATCATTTATATTATTAATAATCTACCTGGGGCTTCTGGTCCTGGGAAAGATGAGATGAGTTCACTCTGCTCTATCTCCCCCATGGATCACAACTAAAATCTCTGCACAAACCTGATCGAGCTAGTATATGAGGATTCTGAAAAGGATGAGTACACTCCGCTCTATCTCCCCCGTGGATCACAACTAAAATCTCTGCACAAACCTGATCGAGCTAGTATATGAGGATTCTGAAAAGTAAACAAGGCATGCTGGGGAGGAAAATCAAAACCCAAAGAACAACCAATACCTCGGTGAGTTTCCTGGTTTAATTTTTTTTAACCATCAATTTCTCCAGCTTAGACTCCAGGGTGGCCCAAATCCCAGAACTGCACAGCAGGCACAGTTGGAAAAATCTCCATGAGAAATTTTCTTTTTCAGTCCAGAAAACTGGAAAAGGGGACCCCTGTGGGGCAGACTATCCCCATTTTTGTCCCCTTTTGATCTCTGCTGGCCCTGTCCTGAGGCAAGCCCCAGTCACAAGCCTGCACGTCCACAGCGGCTACAACAGCATCACCCACACAGGCACCAAAAACTCTGAGAGAAAATCCTGCTCTTCGACCAGAGAAACGGGACTCTCTCTTTTTTATCTCACTGTTTTGCCCCAAGGTAGACCCACTCGTGTAAAGTCTGGAACTGTGCAGGAAGGTTAAACCCCAGGTTTCTAGCCAGAGGACCAAGAAAAGGGGACCCTGGAAGCCAGATAGTATGGGAGCAATCACAAGTTGGAAGAGGGCTGGCCAAAGCTAGTCTCTGCATCTAAGGATGAAATCTTACACCTACTCCCAAGCCGCTCGTGTGTGAATGAACCCAAAGCAGCACAGCAACGAACCCAAAATTTCTGAGAAGTCAACTATAGTACAGACCATCTCCCAGATTCCAGACTGGCCCTGAGTGGCACACCTGGGGATGAGGCCCAAATAAGCACCACAAGGGCATTTATAACTAAATCGACATTGGAACGAGAGCCTACAGAATGTGGGCTCGGGACTCTCTCTTTTTTATCTCACTGTTTTGCCCCAAGGTAGACCCACTCGTGTAAAGTCTAGAACTGTGCAGGAAGGTTAAACCCCAGGTTTCTAGCCAGAGGACCAAGAAAAGGGGACCCTNGCCGCTCGTGTGTGAATGAACCCAAAGCAGCACAGCAACGAACCCAAAATTTCTGAGAAGTGAACTATAGTACAGACCATCTCCCAGATTCCAGACTGGCCCTGAGTGGCACACCTGGGGATGAGGCCCAAATAGCACCACAAGGGCATTTATAACTAAATCGACATTGGAACGAGAGCCTACAGAATGTGGGCTGGGACTTGCTTTCTGAACCTTACTGGGTTGGATACCCACTTAAAAAAAAAAGTCAACATTCTCCAGAGGATTTTAACAGAATCTAGACTGTCATAACATGATATTCAAAATGTACAGAACGTAACCCGTGGTAGGATAAGTAATGACCCTCCAAAAGAGGTTGACTTCCTAATACCCAGAACCCGTGAATATGTCACCTTACATGGTAAAAGAGACTTTGCAAATGTGATGAAGTTAAGGATCCTGGGATGGGGAAATGATCCTGGACTGTCTGGGTGGGCTGATGTAATCACAAAGGTCCTCAGATAAGAGGAGCAGGAGGATTGGGATACCACAGAGAGGAGATGTGAGGACAAGACCAGAGGTTGAAGTGACGTGTTTTGAAGATGGAGAAATGGACCACAAGTCGAGGGATGCAGGCACCATGAGAAAATGGAAAAGACAAGAAACATATTCTCCCTCGAAACCTCCAGAAGGAACATGGCCCTGCCAACACCTTGACTTTAGGCTTCTGACTGCCAACACTATAAGAGAATAAATCTATTTTAGACCACTACATTTGTGGTAATTTGTTACAACAGTAATAGGAAACTAATATACAACTTTAAACTACTCAGAAAAAAAACTGGGAAACACTCATTAACTCTCAAGGGAAAAGACAGCAGATACCAACCCCAAGATGACCCAGATGCTGGGATTATCAAATAAAGACTTTAAAACAGCTACTGTAACTATATTCCATGATACAAAGGTAAACACTCTTTAAACTAATAAAAAGAAATTCTCAGCAGAGAAACAGAAACTACAAATAAGAACCGAATAAGGGGCCGGCCCGGTGGTGCACTGGATAGTGCGCCGCTTGGGAAGCGTGGCGGCGCTCC
>NW_007731388.1:4156-10420 GCF_000696425.1 Galeopterus variegatus | reverse complement strand
CGAGGCACGGGAGCAACACCAGTCCGGTATGGGGGCGACACTGAGGGTTGCGATCCATTGCCGGACACGGAAAAAGACCAAAAAAAAAAAAAAAGAACCAAATAAAAATTTTAGAACTGAAAAAAACAATAACCGAAATTGAAAATTCCCTGCATTGGTTCAACTGCAGAATAAAGATGACTCAGGAAAGAGTCAATGAAGTAAAAGATAGATCAACAGGAAATAGCTAATCTGAATAACAGAGAGAACAAAAATCGGAAGAAAAAAAAAAGTCAGAGATTCAGGAACCTGTGGAACAATATCAAAGTTTTTAAAATCCATGTCATTGGAGTTCCAAATGGAGTGGAGAAAGAGATTAGGGCAAAAAACATAAATATATTTAAACAAATATTGATTGATTACTTCCCAAATTTGTTGTAGAATGTAAATTTACAAATTCAGAAAATTTAGTGAACTCCCAAATAGGGCAATCTCAAAGAAAACCATGATTAGACGCATTATAATCAAACTGCTGAAAACCAAAGATATATATAAAATTTTATAAAATCGTATGAAAGTACATTTATTTTTTAAATTACACATCACATATAGGGCATGGCAGTGTTTCTCAACTGGAGATTTTGCCTCCCAGGGGACATGTGGCAATGTCTGGAGACTCTTTTTTTAATCACACTGGAAAGGGGACACTACTGGTATCTAGTAGGCCAAGGATACTGCTAAACATCCTTCAGTACATAAGACAGCCCCATAGCAAAGAATTGTCCAGTCCAAAATGTCAGGAATGCTAAAGCCAAGAACCCCAGATAAAAGGAACAACAATCCAAAAGACTGCAGATTTCTCATCAGAAACCATTGAAGCCAGAACACAGTGGAACAAGATTTTTAAAGTGCCGAAAGAAAAGAATTGTCCACCCAGAATTCTACATCCAGTGGAAATATCACTCAAGGATGAAGGCTAAATAAGGACACTTCCAGATGAAGAAAAACAAAGGGAATTTATTTCCAGCTGATCTTACCTAAAAAACAAACAAACAAACAAAAATCCACTAAAGGAAATTATTCAGGTGGAAAGAAAATAATAATAGAGGAAAACCTGGAAATGGTAAATAGCTGAGTAAATACAATAGACTATTTTTCTCCTCAAAATCTTTAAAATATGTATGACTGTTGAAAGCAAAAATTATAACAACATCTGATGGGAGTTTTAATGTATGAAGATGTAACATATAAGACAACTACAACCTGTATGATAGTGAATAAATTTGCTAAATTTCTCTTCAAGTGGCAAAAAATTAACTCCCAGTAGACT
This sequence comes from Galeopterus variegatus, assembly GCF_000696425.1. Lineage (NCBI taxonomy): Eukaryota > Metazoa > Chordata > Mammalia > Dermoptera > Cynocephalidae > Galeopterus > Galeopterus variegatus. The sequence continues at coordinate 9,111 of NW_007731388.1, read as the reverse complement.
GTGAAATGTTGCATATGTTCATTGTAATCTAATACAACATTTACATTGTAATTCTTTGAAAAAAAATTTTTTCAAAGATATATTTTTAAAAGCCAATAGATAAATATAAATAAAATATTTTTAAAAGAATCAAATAATCCAAAAGAAGGCAGGAGAAGGGAAACAGAGGAATGAAAACTAGGGGACAAACAAAACAACGATAGTAAAATGGTAGAATCTGGATCCAACCACATCAATAATAACATTAATGTAAAATGATCTAAAACCACCAATTAAAAGATAAAGATTAAAAAACTGGATTTTAAAAATGACTCACTTGTATGCTATCTCTAATAGTCTACCTGAAGACATAAGTGTGCTTCTTTGTTTGGTGAGTGGTCAGATGTGCCAGAGGAGAGACACTGAGTTACTAGAATTTTGGAGATATTCTTGCATGTGCATGCTGACCTCAAATGCTCCTGTGCAGCTCTCCAGTGTCAGCTCCAACATCAACCAATTTAACGTCCCATTTTTTCAAGGTCACTTATTTCCTTATCAGAATCTTAACTAGAATCATTTTTACAAAACTTCTGTGATGTCCAAGTTCCTTTCTTATCACTTTTCTTTATCATAAAACCTTTGTTTAAAGTACAGCCCTTACCACTTGTGCTATTTGTAAGCATCCTTTGCCCCAGGTTCCTCATTGCTCATGAATAGGAACATGGTCTCTCACTATCTTTCCACACTTTCTCTCTGTAGGGAAACTTTGCCTCCCTGGGCCCATTCTGGGCATTGTTTCTTTTATATCCCACTTGAGTGTCTGATTCTTCCCTGCCTCCTCATTCCTTCACTTGCATAATTTAAATAAGTTCCTTGCTAATTTTGTGCTCATTAGATGCATAAGCTCTGTTTACAGCCTTGGAAGAGAATCCTTTCCCTTAGGAGTGATCTTCTCTCCCTAACTTTATCTAATTTTACCTCTGGAAGGAGTGGTTCCATACCTTGGGCTACAAGCAGAAGAAAATGAGAGACAGTGTGACATAAATATAGACCACTTTCCTCCTAAGGCCTGTCTCCTATGGAGATGTCAGGGATCTAAGGGCTACTAAATAAAAATTATAGGAGGCCATTCTTTTGGAATAAGCTCCTGCACTAGGCCCCAACAGACCAAACCATGGAGTCACTCATGCTAAAGTTCCATGTCACCAAGCTGAAAATAGGTTGTTTATCTCACCTTATCTCAAGAGAGAGAGATAACAGCCAAGTTCCCAAACAGGCCAGTTTCACATGACATGATAATAAAGTTCCCTTTGCTTTAATTTTTACCAAAAGAAAGTAATCTGCAGCAGCCTGATGTTAATCAATCAGTTATTTTTCTATTGTTGTTTCCCCGTTCCCATCTAACAAAGAAAGTAACTTTGATATAACCATTCTGCTTCTCATTTTGTTTCTGCTCTCTTCAGCCCTTCTCTGTCTATAAAACCAACCACTTCATCGCAGCTCTATTTACAGTAGCCAAGCCATGGAAGCAACCTAAATGTTTGTGGATGGGTGACTGGATAAGGAAAATGTGGTATGTGTACACTATGGAATACCAGTCAGCCATAAAAAAGAATGAAATTCTACCATTCACAGCAACATGGATGAGCTTGGAGAAAATTATGTTTTGTGAAATAAGCCAGGCACAGAGGGAAAAACCCCACGTTTCCTCACTTATAAGTGGGAACTAAGAGAGAAAGAAGGAAGCGAAAGGAAGACCACAGTGGTGCGCTGGACTTGCAGAGGGAGAAAACAGAACTAAGGTTGCCTGTGGGGGTGGAAGAGGGGAAGGAAGGTTGGGGACAGTTGGGTAGGGGACATGGGAAATAACTGCAATTTGAGGTGGTGGGCATGTTGATAGTATTGGTCCAATCATCACATCTTGTGTACAGGTGCTGATGGTCAGCTCGGTGCCCGGTGAATATTTATAATCAACAAAAATCAATAAATTTTAAAAACCCTCTTCTGCTCAGCTCATCAGAACACTTATTCTATTATAAGGAATAAAGTATTACCCAATTCTAGAATCACAAATAAAGCCAATTAGGATCTTTGATCTAAATTTGTTCTAATTTTGTCTTTTTGCGGGGCTCAAATGAGTCTTTAGGGTGTGAATTCTATTTTTTAAGTACTAAAAACCACAAAAAGATAAACGTCCACAATTTCATAATTTTTAAAAAGAAAAACCTTAAAAAAAAAAAAGTAAAAGTCCCCTCTATCCTACCCAATCGGACTCCCAGAAATAACCATTGTCAACAGTGTGCCCTTCAATGGTCATGCATGGCTCTCCACCGGCCAGCTCCATATAAATCTGTCTATACACATGTAAGCAAATCCATCTGTATGCCTATTCATACATAAATATAAAAATTTTTAATGGATAAATGCTCGATCTTTTAATCTATGAGTAGTTTTTTCATTTGTGGTATACCATGATGGTAAGCAGAATTCTAAGACGGCCCCCGATACTCCTAGACCCTAGTGTACACACACTTTCTCCCAGTTATTTAATCAAACATAAATCTAGGTGTTACTGTGAAGGGATTTTGCAGATAAGTTAAGGTCCCAAATCAGTTCCACTAAAAATAAGGAGAGAATCATGTGAACTGTGTAAATTTGGGTTTAGAGGTCAGAGACAGAGATAGAGATTCAAAGCACGAGAAGGATTTGACACTATTCTGGCTTAAAGATGGGGGGACATGTGACTAGAAATGCAGACAGCATCTAGGAGCTGAGAGGAGTCCCGAGTTGATACCCAGCAGGGAAATGGGGACCTCATTCTACAACCACAAGGAGCTGAATTCTGCCAACAAGAAGAACGAGGTTGAAAGCTGATTTTCCCTCAGAGCTTCTAGAACTCAATACAGCTGATATTCCCCAAACAGAGAACCCAGCCATGCCATGCCAGACTTCTGAGCCACAAGAACTTAAGCTAACAATTAGGTTTTATTTTAAGTTTATAAATTTGTGGTAATTTGTTACACAGGAATAGAAAACTAATACGATAATATACAGTTTTCCAAGTCAATGCATATAAATGTTTCTACTTTTTGCACAATGTAATATTGTCTTGTTATTATTTTAATGTTGCAAAATATATTCAAACATATCCCTATTTATAGAAATTCACCTGGCTCCAATTTCTTCTTATTTTTCAAATAACCCATCAACAAACATTCTTATGCATTCATCCTGATATATCGGTGCTTTTTTTTTTTTGTTGACAATTGCTAGAAGAGGAATTATTTTACTAAAGGGAATAACCCATCAACAAACATTCTTATGCATTCATCCTGATATATCGGTGCTTTTTTTTTTTTTTTTTGACAATTGCTAGAAGAGGAATTATTTTACTAAAGGGAAATATGTTTTTAATTCTAATAGCTATTATCCAATCAATCTCCATCTCCAAAAATGCTGAATTGATTTACACTCCCCAAAACAGACTGTCCCTTTCCTTACAGCTTCACAGTGTGTAAGGAAAATTATTCAATTATTAAACTAAAACATTAAAATTATTAAATGTTAGAAATTCTGCCCAAATTAAGGTAATCCATTGTTTAAGTTTTTATTTCCATGGCTACCTAAGCAAATTTTCTCATTTTATTGTCCATTTGTATTGTCATCTGTGAATACCTCGGCTAATTTGAGATTAGATTTTTTGCCTCCTGTAATTTTTATGAGCTTTGCATAATAGAAAGATTCACTCTTGTCTATTACAAAAGATGCAAATACTTTCTCCAAGTCTACTATTTGCATTTTTACATTTTAAATGTCTTTCACTATGAACTTTTTAAATTTTTATGTATATTTTTAAATTTATATGTATATTTTTCTTCATGACTTCTGTTTCTCGCTACCTGCTTAAGAAAACCTTCCAATATGCTACTCCAATATCTTATTTTATAAGATTTATACTTTTTCTATTTTTACTCTTAACATTTCTAATACCTTTATTGAGGTATAATTTACAGACCAAAAAAATTCACCCATTTCAACCCTACAGTTTGAAAAGTTGTAGTAAATTTGTACAATTAGGCAATCATCATCAGAATCCACTTTTAGAATACTTCCATCACCCACAAAATTTCCATCATGCTGTTTGCAGTTTAGCTCTACTCCCAGACCCCAACAAACCAGCTATCTCTATAGGTTTGGCCATTTCTAGAAATTTCATATAAATGGAATCATACAGTACGTGGTCCTCTGTGTTTGGCCTCTTTCATTTATCATATTTTTTTAAGTTAATCTATGAGTAGTATTCCATCACATGGATAAGCCAAATTCTGTTTACTGACTTACCAGTTGATAGCCATTTAGATTGTTTCCAGTTTTCACTTTTAGATGATTAATGCATCTGAAGTTGGTGTTGATTTTAAGGTTTGAGGCAAGGATCTATTTTTTTTTCCAAATGGAAAACAATCCTTCCACCTTTATTTAATGAATAATAGTAATCCCACCGACTTGAAATACTACATTTATCATAACTTGCCATTTATCCCTAGATCTATTTCTGGACTCCCTCTTCTACTCCACTGTTTGTCTACTTTTGAATATAGTGGTTTTATGCTACATTTTAATATCTGGAAGGGTAAATACCCTTTAGTTATTCTTCTACTTTTTCAAAATCTTCTTAATCATTTCCACACATTTATTACTAGATATGAAGTAAATTTATACAATAAATTTTCCAGCTCCCCACTTTTCAAAAAAAATGACATTATTGTTTTTATTAGAATTGTATTTATGCCAGTTTGGGAAGGATTTTTATCCTTATGATGTTAATCTTCCATCCAAGAACATGGCATATCCCTTCATATATTCCTTCGGTAAAATGTATACCCTTCTGTGAAAGTTTACAGTTTTCTTCAAATAGATATTATATATATATATATATATTTTTTTTTTTTTTTTTTTTTTTTTTTTTTTTTTTTTTT
>NW_007731388.1:0-3156 GCF_000696425.1 Galeopterus variegatus | reverse complement strand
ATCCGAACCCGCGGCGGGAGCGCTGCTGCGCTCCCAGCACCGCACTCTCCCGAGTGCACCACGGGCTCGGTCCATAGATATTATATTTTTTATTTAATTTATCCTTTGGTATTTTGTAGTTTTGTGACTAATTTTTAGTCTATTTCTAAATCATTTTTTGATAGTAAAAAAGGAAATTTTTGTGTGCATATTCATCTTATTTTCAACTAGGTTCTCTTATTATCTATCATAGTTTTCACTTAGACTCAGATTTTCTAGATATAAAGTGGTATCAGAAGCAAACAATGATAATTTCATTTTTCTCTTTCAATATTTAAATTACTTAACAAGTAATAACTGTATATATGCCTGGTTAAATCATTTATTCTTATTGCTGTTTTCAGTTGGAACCTTCAAATCTTGTCAAATGACAGCAGCACTAACAAGTATCCCTGTCTTATTCAAAACTTGAATGAGAATGTCTTCTACCATTTGATATAATGCTTGCTGATGATTTTTGATAAATTTTTTAAGCCCCTTTATGAAGTTTTCTTCTATTCTTATTTCACTTCATGTTTTTTTTTTAAATGCTGAATATTAGCAAATGCTCTTCTGTTATCTATTGGCTTAGTAATACAAATTTTGTCTCTAATTTGTTAATGCAATTATTTGGTTAGACAAATTTCCCAATGCTGAACCATTGTGGAATACTTAAAATAACCCCTTTTGAGTAGAGCAGAGCTTCACTATATAGGCTGATAATTTAAATGTCCAGAGATTTCATTTCAACCCTATCTACAAATTCTCAGTAAACCACTGGAAGAAGATTGGACATTACATCCAAAAGCTAAGCACAGTCCTCCTGCTAAACCCAGACACAGGGAAGCAGAGCAGCAGGCTGAGAAAGAAACTGAGGTGGTGGGAGGTTGGCAAAGCAGCATCGAGTCAAAGTGACAGTGCAGCTGAGCTCTCGGAGCAGCCAAGCAGTCTGAGGTGGTGGCTGTTCCACAGAGCTCCTGAGGACTGATTTCTGCTGCTCTTAACAAAAAGAGCTTAAGTCAATCTACCCAGCCTCATCATGCCTGCCACCCCATCTCGCAAGCCCAAACGTGGCAGTTCTCCTCCCGCACGCCTCCCATTGAATCAGTCATTGAGACTGTCAATTGTATCTCTAATGATCAAACCTATTCACTCCTCTCCATCCACATGGCTCTGCCTTGAGGTGGCCTCACTTCATTTCTCTCCTACATTAGTACGACCAGGACCACCTGGAGCCTACAGGGCACCTTGGAGTACATTTGCAAAAAGGCCAACTAATGAGAAAAGGTGCTGCTCTAAGCAGACTCAGCTCCACTAGTATGTGGCTTAGAGGCTAGAGATGAATTTGTGCAAAAAGAGCAAAAGAGAAAAAAAAAGAAGGAGGCCGCTAGAGGTGGGAAAGCAGGGGTTAGCAAGAAATTGGTAAAGGGACACAAAATATGATTACATTGTGTAATGTTGAATATACTAACTATCCTGATTTCAGCATCACATATTGCACACAGGTATTGATATTCAACGCTATATCCCACAAATATGTTCAATCAATTATGTTTCAATAATAATAAAAAAAAACCCTCAGCTGCAGCCCAGGGTGCGCTTGGAACTAGCAGGCGTTAGGATGCAGAAAGGCAGATTTCCAACTTATAGTCAAGTGAAATAAGGACTGAAAATTGCCATAGGGGGAAACATGGCGGTGGGAAGGGAGTGAACCGCCCACGCCCCGCGCCGGCAGGATCCCAGAGGCCACCAGCAAGAAGAGGAACTCAGAAAGCCTGATGGTGAGTCAGAATCTCTGGTGTCCTTGCTTGCCCCGGGGGTAGCTGTTGCTACCTAGGTGGATTGCTCTGAAGGATTGCTGAGACCTTGAAGGGGACTCTCATAATACGTGCACTGAGGTTTGGAGTGTGCACCATTTTGTGAAATTTACAAAATCCTCCCCGGGAAGAAGCCACCGGAAGCGGCCACCACTCGGCGCCCGGCCTTGCAGCCACTGCCCTCAGTGCTGGGCCAGGCTGCGCAGCCCCAACACCGGGACTCGGTCCGGCAACTGCGGTATCTGCCGGGGAGGGGGCTGTCGCCTCCCCGGCCCCGGGGGGCCACTGGAACCACGAGGCAAAGAGAGACTGAGCAGGCTGCAATGCAAACAGGAGCCAGGAGCGCCAGGGGCGGCGAGAGACGGCCGGGGTGGCTCTGGCTGCTGAGGCTGCCATGGGAGCTCACCATGGGAGTGCAACGCAGGAGCTGAGACTCACCAGAGGGGGCCACGTGAACGCCACCATCTTCCCGGTAGTCAATTTTGGACTTGCCTGACACTAGTGTCCAACTGAGTAGTCACTGAGGTAGCCATACCAAACTGGCAACCCCAAAAAAATCTTAGTCAGGCAATAGTGTCACACCTGTGGACTGTGAAACCCCCTGCCACAATGAATAAACATCAAAGAAAAGACACCAGAAACACGAAAAATCAAGAAAGTACACCACCCAAAGATAACAAATCTCAAGCTCTAGATCCTGTAGAACAAGAAGCCCTTGAAATGACTGACAAGGAATTTCGAGTGATAATTCTAAGGAAACTGAATGAGATACAAGAAAACTCAGCTAGACATAATGATGAAAGGAGGAAAAGTATACAGGACCTGAAAGAGGAAATGTACAAGGAAATTGATGCCTTGAAAAAAAAATGTAGCAGAACCTGCCGAACTGAAGAAGCTATTCAGCAAAATAAAAAACACAATGGAGAGTTTAACCAGCAAGCTTGTTGAAGTTAAAGAGAGAACCTCTGAACTTGAAGATGGACTGTTAGAAATAAAACAAGCAGAAAATAAAAAAGAAAATAGAATCAAAGGCATTGAAGAAAATCTGAGAGAGATATTGGACAACCTTAAGTGCTCAAATATCCGAGTCATGGGTATCCCAGAAGGGGAAGAAAAAGGAGATTGCATTGAAAACATATTCAACAAAATACTGGCGGAAAACTTACCAGGTATAGGAAAAATCACAGATCCTCAGATCCAGGAATCTCAATGATCTCCAAACGTATTCAACCCAAAAAGGTCTTCTCCAAGACATGTTAGAGTCAAACTGGCAAGACTCAAAGACAAAGAGAGAATCTTGAGAGCTGCAAGAGATAAGTGT
>NW_007731387.1:205064-220809 GCF_000696425.1 Galeopterus variegatus | reverse complement strand
ATGGATAGTATAAGTAAATAGAAATAGAAATATTCCACTATCTCAGTTCACAAATGGCATCTTCTTCTCACATGTCTTTTTTCCTAAAGATTAAATGGTAAAAAAAAAAAAGTTCAGTGGTTCCTCTTAGCATATTTCCATGGAGTTGTTGTTTCTACTCTGGTGCCTGGGTTTTTTTCCCTCAACAGCCTTCAGCATCCTCTTGGAGATGAATGCACATCATGGTCAGTCACCAAAGCTTTATTTTATGCCTGTTTTCTTTTGTACTGTGTATTGTATCACCAAAAAGCTATAATTTTGACTTTAATTAAGGGGTATACCTCTTTGAAATCTTTTATTGCCTGTTTGGTACAAGTCTGGACTTTTCTATTATGCATCTAGACTTCTGTTTGTATAAGCTTAGACATGTATACCTATGTTCATTCTCTTTTGAGATTGGTTTCCACCTTGATTATGCTTTTGATCTAAAAAGAGCATTTGGTTCCCACATTTATTTTACTTTTTATATCCACCTTGACCCTGGAGGGCTCACTTATGTCCATTATTGTGGTCTCATCTCCCTGATAAGGTCAGCCCTCCCTCTTGCTTGGATATGATGTAAAGACCCTGGTCCCACCTCCCCTCCTGGTCAAGAGGCCAACAACTAGAGTTAAGTCACAACATAACACAATTGGCGAAGTGCTGAACTGAACAAGGGAGTAACACACCATATGCTGAAGGGACTATAGGACCTAGCCAGTGTGTGCTGGCAGAAGAATGGAAGGAACTGGATTCTCAGGTGCTGGATCAAAGAGAACATAAAGTTGGATAAGGAAGAGCTCATCAATTTGGGAGCATCCTACTGGGATATAGGATCTGACACCCTGGCAAGAGCCCTGGGAGACAGTGTTAACAATGGGCCATGCTTAGTGAAGCAGAAATGCCAGGCTTCCATGGCAGACAAAGGAAGAAAGATGTAGAGCAATGGGCTTCTCTAGCTCATAGACTAAACAAGGCTAGAACCCCCACCAACTGATTATATTTCACATGAAGGCCCAGCAGACCTTCCATTTTCCTAAGCAATAAGGAATGTGCTGATAAGAGGGGCAACAGCATCAATGAGAAGCTCAATGGAGGCTCTCCCAGGGCTGCAGTAGGAGATGCCATTGAATAGTTGGACTCATATGATAGGATCCCAAAATAGGATCCTAACATATGAGGCCAGGTGGCAGTGCTCAACCACCACAGCCAGGCAGGTACAATTATTGTAATGAGCATCAGAGTTGAGTGGCAGCCAGGGAGGGCTCATCCACAGAGAGCTATAGAAATGGTTAAAGAGTATGACGTCCCTAAGGAGGAAGCAGATGGCAAGCAAACAAGAATATTATTTAATTTATATAACTAGAAGAAATCAAGGATGGACCACAAGGAGGCTGAGGGCAGCTGCCCAATAAACAAATCATGATCCTTTGATCTGTTTCCTGACTTAAGCCAATTTTCCAACCTGGAATCCATTGATTGAAGGAAAGTCCAGGTCTTCAGGAGAAAGGCAATAAACAAATCATGATCCTTTGATCTGTTTCCTGACTTAAGCCAATTTTCCAACCTGGAACCCATTGATTGAAGGAAAGTCCAGGTCTTCAGGAGAAAGTATTTTATCATATTATGGCAAGTGTGCACAGCAATGATTCAGCCAACTCTTCCCCAGAAGGACCTATGGCCACTTGCTTGGGTAACCATATACAAGAGAAAGGGGCGTGGTAGGCAGTCTTCAAGATGAGTCCTGGTGGTTCTCATCTTGCAGTCTTCATGCCTCTCTGTGTTCTTCTCTCATGTTGAATAGGGCTAACCTGTAACCCCCAGAAGGACCTATGGCCACTTGCTTGGGTAACCATATACAAGAGAAAGGGGCGTGGTAGCCAGTCTTCAAGATGAGTCCTGGTGGTTCTCATCTTGCAGTCTTCATGCCTCTGTGTGTTCTTCTCTCATGTTGAATAGGGCTAACCTGTAATCAATAAGATACTGTGGAAGTGACAGAGTGTGACTTCTGAAGCTGAGCTATAAATGCATTGTGACTTCCACCTTGCCCTCTCTTAAAGATCACTGTGTTTGGGGAAACCAACTGCCATATCACAAAGACACTCGAATCACCCTTTGGAGAGGCCCAAGCAGCAAGGAGCTAAGGCCTCCTGGCAACAGCCAGTGTAAACTTCCCAGCCATGCATCGTGAAATTGGTATTCCAGCCCCAATCGAGCCTTTGGTTGACTTCAGACCACATCTTGACTGCAGCCTCCTGGGATACCCTGAACCAGAGCCATACAGGTAAGTCCCTCCCAAATTCCTCACCCAGAGAAACTCTGTGAGATAGTGAATGGTTATTGCTGTTTCAAGCCACTACGTTTTAGGGTAATTTGTTACATAATAATAAATAATTAATATAGGGAAATTCCCAAATACTTCATTGATGGTTTAGGTCTGAATTGATACCCAGAGACCTAGAGCCCCATCTTGGGCTCCCTGTTAGAGTGGGGGAAGGGGAGGGCTAGAAAATAAACGAAGTCTTGGCCTAGGTCAAGCCTGCAGTGGGTCCAATGTACCATGGACTCATGTGGGGGTTGCTTCACAGCTTCCTCGGGTACAATTGGAATGGATGTATTTGGCACCTGCCACAACCACTGCATTGATTATTTGGCCTGTGGGGTAAGAGAAGTTGTAGTGGAGAAGGCCAAGTAGAAGGCCATAAAACTGAAAGACAATTGTGCATCCCAAGAAGAATGCTAGGCAGATTAGTGCCTTCCTGAGGGACTTACAGGTGTGATGGTCCCCAACATAACTCTATTTAATTCACCAGTCTGGCCCCTGCAAAAACCACTGGATCCTGGACATTGACAAGTGTACTACTGCAAACTCCAAAAGAAGTAGCCCAAACTGCAGCTGTTGTGCCCAATATGATATTTTTACTAAAGCAGGCACACACAGCCTTTATTTATTTATTTTTGTCTTTTTTGTGACCGGTGCGGGGATCGCAACCCTTGGTGTGGAGTCGCCTGCACCGCGCTCAGCCAGTGAGTGCACCCGCCAGTCCTATATAGAATCTGAACCCGTGGCGGAAGCGCCACTGCGCTCCGAGGGCTGCACTCTCCCGAGTGCGCCACAGGGCCAGCCCCAGCCCCAACACACAGCCTTTAGTACATGCTATGTGGCCATTGATCTGGTGAGTGGGTGCTTTTCCATTACTATCACAAAGGAGGGAAAGAAAGAGTTTGCACTCACTTAGATCAGACAGTAGTCTCTATTTACGGTCTTCTTCAGGCTATGTTAATTCTCCTGCCCTCTGTCACATGTAGTCGGAAGAGAACTGGACCAGTAGGACACCCTGCAGAATAGTACCCAGGTTCCCTCTGTCAATGCCTCATGTCAATCAGATGGAGGAGCAAGAAGCAGCAGGTGTACTGGAGGCCTTGGTAAGACACATGGGCTCCAGACATGGGAGATAAACTCCTTGTTTCAGAGGCCTGCCACATCAATAGAGTCTAGTGGTCTGAGGCACACTGGGGCATCCCCTCCAAAGTAAAGGACAAATTATTGTATCTATCACCTCCCACCATGAAGTAAGAAGCACAATGCTCGTTGGGTCCCGTAGTTTCTGGAGGTGGCATATTTTATAACTGAGAATACTCTTCTGACCCATAGACTGGGTTACAGCAAAGGCTGCCAGCTACAAGTAAGGTCCAGAGGAGGCCTCTGGAGAAGATCCAGGCTGCAGTGCAAACAGCTCTGCTGCTTGGGCTGAATGATCCAGGAGACCTTAGGCTACAGCAATATTAAAAGTGAGAAAAGACCACTATGTGCAATTTATAGTAAGTCCTGCTGGGAGAATCATAACGCAGACTCCTAGAGTTCTGGAGCAAGTCCATGCTCTCTGCAGTGGAAAATTTTACACTCTTCAGGAAAGAGCTCCTTGTATGCTGCTGCTGGACCCTGGTAGAGATCTGGACATGGCGCATCCAGTGACCATACATACCTCCAGAACACAGGCTGGCTTCTGTCAAACTCATCAGGTTATGTGGTTGGTGGGCTCAACACCACCCACTGCAAGACAGAAGTACTGCAACCAGGATCAAGCATTAGCAGGGCTTGCGGGCCCAAGCCAGCTGGAGAAGCAGCTAGCCCAGACCTTTGTAACCCCCACCATTCTTGCACTAGGGGCTCTCCCTCAAATCACACCTACGGCCATATTTGGAGGGGGGATCCCTTATGACCCACTGATGGAGGAAGACAAAGCATGAACTCGGACCTTGGATGGCGTGTGTGGTATAAGCCGGAAACAGAAAGTGACTGCACTGCAGCTGTGTTCAGGACAACAGGGAGGGGAACCCTAATGGGCGGCGCTTCAGTGGTACAGCAGGTCGTCTAGTTGGTGTAGCTAGAGAATTCCTTCCCTCCTTCCTTTTCTCCTCCACCTCCTCCTCCTTATTCTTCTCTCTATTGATCAACCTATATCTACCTATCTATCAATCATCCATCTAGGTGTCACTTGCCTTTCTATTCTTTGTCTATCATCTATCTGTTCATCTGTCACCTATCTACTGATCTATCAATTACCTATCATCTATTTTTCAATTGTCCATTATCTACCTATCATCTATCTCTTTATTTCTATCTATATCTATCATCTATCTATCCAGTCTATCATCTGTTATCTAACTATATCTATGTATTACCTATCTATCTATTAATAATCTATTTATCTATCTGCCTTCTATCTGTTGATCTATTTATCAATCATCTATCATTTATTTATCCATCAATCATCCATCTATTATGTTTCTATCTAGATGTCATCTCTCTCTCTATCTATCTATAATCTGTCTATATATTTATCATCTATTTTTCTATACACACAGACTCATTGACAGTAACAAATGGCTTGACCAGTTGATGAGAGGCCTGGAAAGAGAAAAACTCAGAGATCAAGGCTAAGGAGTTCTGTGGTAGAGGCGTGTATGTGGATGGACCTATGACAGTGGTACACGGCATAAAGATACTTACATGCCATCCTAGTGTCCACCAGAAATCCTCCATCATGGAAGGAAGAGGCCCTGAACAACCAGTGCTTATCAACCATTCACTCTTTGTTTCATTTTAAGTTTATTGTTTTCTAATTTATATGTAGACATGTTCCACTTTGATTTAAGACTGCTGTGCTAAGAACAATAACCAAAATAGTTTTTATTTTTGTTGCATATTTGCATATATTTGCCTCATTTTATCCTGGCAACAGTCCTGGGACTTAGGAATGACAGAGAGAAGTTCTTCCCTTTCCAGATGAAGAAAGCAGATGCTCAGAGATGATTAGTGCCCTGCCAGGGCCACTGAGCTGTGGGGAGGGGTTTCTGGTCTCCAGTTTAGGTTCTCTCTGTGGTTCCTCGGACTTCCTCTCTAGGCTGTGGAGGGAAAGCAGGGCCGATTCCACCAGCAGGGGGCGCCTGCCTCTTGTCTGCATGTGTCCACCTGACTGCCAGGCAGGCTTCTGCCGTGGCCTGAGTGACCTGTCCTGTGGTGAATGGGCTCAGTTCCAGAGTGCTCTCACTGCTTCTCCATCAGCTGGCCACATTGTGGAGCTGCCCATTGCAAGTGCTCACTCTAAATCCCACTGCAGACCACTTGCTGCTGTGAGCTCTGACCAGTCCTCAATAAGAATGGACAGGAGTTAGCACCTAACCAGAGGCTGTAAATAAGCCTTAGTGCTAACAATAACCTTTCCCTTCTTGCATAATACAAACATGGTGCTTGTTATGGAGATTTATCTTTGTGGCATGACTATTGATTTTTTCCAATATGCCCTTATGATGTGTGTTTTCTCCAATAGGACTCAGTTTTGTTGTGTTTCTCTTTTCTGCCTTCTCATTTATTTCTGTCTCCCCTTCTGCAATGAGAGACCCTGTAAATTACAAATTCACTCAACCACAACAAATTTGCATTAAGTATCTTCCAGGGGCCAGTCACCATGCATAGTATACTTAATCAAAATCTCAGTCCTCTTGGAGATGACATTCTAGGGAGGGAGACAGACTATAAACAAGATAAAGAAGGAAACTGTATGATCTGTCAGATGGCAATAAGTGCCTGGAAGAAAAATGAAACAGGGAGGGGGACACAGGGAGATGGGGGAGTAGTCTGGGAGAAGTCTGCATTGTAGAAAAAAGTTCAAAGAAAAGGCACACAGAGAACGTAACATTTGAGCAAAGACAGGAAGATGGTGATCCCCCAATATCCTCAGTATCCCAGCTCTGTAGATATTTGGGAGAAAGATATTCCTAGGAACAGAAAATGTAAAGGGCTCACTTAGGGGTGGGCCTCACACACAGGCTAGTGTGGCTGGGATGGAGTGGAATTTAAAGGTAGAGGCTGTAGGACTTGCTGAGTGAGGGTCACGAGGGGAAGGAAGCAAAGGATGGCTGCTAGATTTGGGGGTAAATTTGGGTGAGGCCCTAGGAAAGTAGCAGGTGTGTGTGTATGTATGGTAATCCCAGGTTAAGTCTGAGATCTTATCAGACAGCCTGGAGGATATGAGGATGGTTGGCCACAGGACTGTAGATTCAGTATTTGGGTGAGGCCCTAGGAAAGTAGCAGGTGTGTGTGTATGTATGGTAATCCCAGGTTAAGCCTGAGATCTTATCAGACAGCCTGGAGGATATGAGGATGGTTGGCCACAGGACTGTAGATTCAGTAAAGAGATCCAATGTGGAGATCATGCTTTGGGACTCATCAGTAACAGGGGCATGTTTGTGGACTTCTGGGGCATTCTTGAGTGACTTCTCTCAGGGTTGTGATGATGATAGTAGCATTGAAGGACAAGGAGTGAGAGCTAAAATTCATCATGTGCTTACAATGTATCAGGCCCGAGCTAGGTGCTATATATGCATAATCTCATTTAATTCTCACAATTCTTTACTATCCCAGTTTTACAGGTTATGGAAACTGAGGCACAGAGAAGCAAGTCATCACAATTTATTTGTAGGGAAGTACTTCATTGTGGGGTGCTGGCAACAGCCTGCTCTCCATAGCACGCTGGGTTACCTTCTTTATGACTGAGGAATCCTTTCCTCCTCAGCCTTTGCATGGTGCACATTCAACAGCTGCATGTTGTAAAAAGAATAATGGTGCACATGAACTTTGAGGACACCAGTTCAAGTCCAGTCTCCATTATTTACAGGATGCTTTGTTTAGGCAGAATTAACATACAGAGTTCACAGGATGTCTTCCAGGCAAAGATTGTTCATGCCTGCTGTCTTTGCTCCACAGGACTGTAGATTCAGTAAAGAGATCCAATGTGGAGATCATGCTTTGGGACTCATCAGTAACAGGGGCATGTTTGTGGACTTCTGGGGCATTCTTGAGTGACTTCTCTCAGGGTTGTGATGATGATAGTAGCATTGAAGGACAAGGAGTGAGAGCTAAAATTCATCATGTGCTTACAATGTATCAGGCCCGAGCTAGGTGCTATATATGCATAATCTCATTTAATTCTCACAATTCTTTACTATCCCAGTTTTACAGGTTATGGAAACTGAGGCACAGAGAAGCAAGTCATCACAATTTATTTGTAGGGAAGTACTTCATTGTGGGGTGCTGGCAACAGCCTGCTCTCCATAGCACTCTGGGTTACCTTCTTTATGACTGAGGAATCCTTTCCTCCTCAGCCTTTGCATGGTGCACATTCAACAGCTGCATGTTGTAAAAAGAATAATGGTGCACATGAACTTTGAGGACACCAGTTCAAGTCCAGTCTCCATTATTTACAGGATGCTTTGTTTAGGGAGAATTAACATACAGAGTTCACAGGATGTCTTCCAGGCAAAGATTGTTCATGCCTGCTGTCTTTGCTTTCCTATCTGTTCTCCAACTACCAGCCAGCTTCTGCCAGCCTAACCCCTTCCAGCCAACTCTCATTTCCTGGCTGTGCCAGCCTGATTACTTCTAATTGTCTTTGACTGTTTCTAGCTGGCGTTCTGTGGGAGCACAGTCTTCCAGCCATGTGGAGGGAGGAGATAGGGAAGGAGAAGGGGAGGAAGGAAGCAGCCGGTCCAAGTCAACTGAGGAGGCTTTCCAGCCCACCTGACTGGGAATGTTTTTAAAGGGTTAACTCATCCAAGTTGGAGAACGGCCCATCTTTGATAAGGCAAACGATTATATTTGTTGATGCCCAAAGGCAGTCAACAATGTAACTAAAAACGCTTTTAGAAAGTCAGTAGAAATGTCTCCCCCAGGACAGATGGGGTCTTGCTGTCAGGAGCAATAAAACTCCACTTGAGAATCAGTGAATAGTAACTTTCATTCATTTATTCAACAAATATTTATTGAGCAATGACCATGTCTTGTGCATTAGTGTAAATAACAATCAAGTCAGACACAGCCCCTGTCCTCAATGAGTCAAAAGAGAAGACATTCATAATAAATAATACAGGACATAAGAGGAATGTGAAATGAGCGATAGATACCTAGTAAGAGAGAACAGAGGGGTGACCAGCCTCTTGCACTGATTGGTTGAGGATGGCTTCATAGGAAAGGGAACATCTGTGCTAGGTAGAAATAGGTCAGAGATGGCAGATTGGGGCTGGGTATGGCATAGGCAAAGGCATGGGGGTAGGGAAGCCCAATCTGGATGAGGACAGCTGAATTGTAGTGCCCAGGGGGACTACATAGAAGGAAAAGGCTAGAAATTTAGTTTAGGCTAATTAGTCGAGAATCTTCAATGCTGGACTACTATTCAATCAGATTTTTTTTGCATATTTAATACTAGGGCAATACATTGTTCTGTGTACTAATTTGTCTTATATAAAGCAATTTCTGGAGCTATTCCCTGTGGAACAAGGTCATTGCAGAGAATAGGACCTGTAGTTCAAAAACCAGTTACTAAGCCTAGGCAGGGATAGGATTTGGACTTCTCTTTGGCCTCCATCCCAGCTGATGGAATTAGCAGTGAACTTGAATCAAACCCAGGCAGTAGGCTTGGAAAAGATTTAACGGGCATGGATTTTTCTCTCTTCTTTACCCCTTTCCTGACCTCTACCCTGAGAGGATAATTAAATGGAAAGAAAATCTCTATTTCGTTGTAAATGTCTTCCACCGTTTTTGTGAAACTTTTTTCTTTCTTTTTTAGGCCATGACAACACTTTGATGAACAGTCTGACATTTGCCCTAAACCATAATAAATAAATCTCTCAATTTTCGTAAAGAGTTAATGTCCTAAAATTTAAAAAATCATACTCTATTAATATAACACTGAGGAAACCCCAAAACCTTTTGTAATAGAAGATTCAGAATGGTTTTGACCTCAAAGTGAGCTCCATATTCGTCATTCATGAAACATTTGTTGAACATCTACTCTGCTGGCACTGTGCCGGTCACCATGCCCCCTCCCATGTAATTGTCCTCTTAAAACTGATTACTGAATTATAGACATTAAAGCGATTGCATGGACTTTGAAGAAACTGTAGGGGTGGGGTGGGTGCAAAGAAGTCCCTTAAGCACAGCAAGGAAAATATTTTAATGTGTATCTTTAATATAGGAAAATGGGAACAATGAGAGGACCAACAGAAAACATAATATGCTCAGTCACAATAACTGAGGCTGGTGACTTGTAACATGTAAGTAGATGAATACAGTAGCATATTTTAAATTAGACCTATTTAAAATAGGCGTTTCTCTGGGTCACTATTCAGATGGATCAAGGAGCCCCCAAGTCATTGGATTAATGACTGCTGTCCCCCATCCCCATCTGAAAAGCACTGAGGCGGGTCGCTGCCATGCTTGTTTACTGAGAAGTAAACAATGAAAGGAAGTTTGTTAGGACCGAATCCTCCCTTTCAGCTTCGATGTTGCGTGATCAGGGGTTTAGTTTGCATTAAACGCGGGCATCTCAACAGGTAGCATTTGGTAAATGCCTCTCCCTACCTATCCTCCAGCTTCTCCCTCAAAAGATTCTTCATTTTCTGTTTGAGAAGACGTTGCGCATCCTGGAGAAGGTGAGAGTCGTCAGGGCAGGGGCAATTGTTTATGAGAGATGAGCACGGTCACAGCGCTCACAGAACAAAAGCATCGCGGAGCAGCGAGCGCTGGTCCCCCTCGTCCTGCAAACGTGGGCATCATTTCAATGGAAGGCAAAGAAGGTGTAAGCGTACAGACAGAGGCAGCAAACGCCCTGCTTCCTACGTTGCTGCTGCTACTATTACTGTTGGGGCTGCTCCTCCTCCGACATAGCAATCCCGTATGCGTGCGAACCCAGGCAGACGCTCGGCCACCTTCCCCATCCTTCCTTCCACCCATCCATCCAGGGTCCAGGGGGCCCTACTGTGAGCCAGGTTCTGGGCTGGGCACCCAACCCAACCCAGAGTCCACGAGGTTCGAGAGTGTCCCTCCCTTCTCCCCGCCCCGGGTGGGTGCGGCTAGTGGGGGATTTCACCGCCGAAAGGTCCAGAAAGTCCAAGCCCAGAATCCGGGTGAGAGGCACAGCCCAAGGCTGTCCGACTTGGGGTGCCCGGGAGCGCGCGTCTCCGAGGCCGCGCAGGGTCCCCCTGTCTGGCGCTCAGGTGGCTCCACCGCCCATCCGCCGCTCCCCTCCCGGGGCCCTCCCCTCTCCAGCGAGGGTCGAGTTGGGCTGTTGCGCGCGGGGAAGGAGGGGCTACGAGGGATTTGAAAGTGCACAGGCTGCGGAGTGGAGCTCGCATCTGTTCCCGCCGCCCGCGATCGGATTAAATTTCTGCAAATTCAAACTGAATGGGGCTTTCTTCTGCTGCCTTCCAGAGGGCGCCTGCAGCCCGCCGCGCGCTTCTCTCCGGCGGGAGCGGCCGCCCGGCGCACGGTTAGGAGCGAGCTAGCCGGACCCGAGCCTGTGTGGGCCAGACGGTGGCGGCGAGGCGGAGGCTGCGAAGGCGCCCGGGCTCCGAGACCCAGGCACCGTACCGCGCCCCTCCCCCGCCAGCGCGGCTCCCGCGCACCCGAACAGGGCGACTGTCATTAGCCTCTTGGAGAGGACCCGGGGCGGGTCCCGGTGTCCTGAAAGAGGCCCGGGCGACCTTCTGCAAAAGAACTTCTTGGCCAACGGCGCCCGGGGGCGGTGGAGGCGCGGAGGACGCGGCCAGGCCGGCGGCGGCCTGCGAGGGAAGTTTCCTGCCCGCGTGGGTGAGCGGCGTGCCCCGCGAGCGGCTCCGCGACTTCCAGCACCACAAGCGCGTGGGCAACTACCTCATCGGCAGCAGGAAGCTGGGCGAGGGCTCCTTCGCCAAGGTGCGCGAGGGGCTGCACGTGCTGACCGGAGAGAAGGTGAGCCCCCGGGCGCCCTCGGGTGGGGGCATCGGGGGTGGGAGGGCGCGGCCGGGACCCTGCGGGGGGGCACGGCCCTGGGAAGCCCGCTGCGTCGTCCCGGGCCGGTCGCCTTCCCCTCCGCCTGGCTTTCCTCTCGAGTTAAAAGAGGGGTCGAACCAATCGCGCGCTCAGGCCCTAGCAGCCGGGTCACTCGGCCTTTCCCGACGGGCGGTCTGGGGTCCTTTTCCCCGGGAGGGGGAGGGGGCTGATTTACCCGCGCAGCCGTCCCGCGTAGCCTTTCTGCTCGTAGAAGGGTGCCGCCTGGCGGACATCAGCGCGGGGGGTCGGGGCGCTCTGTTCCCCCCGCCGGCAGGGGCGGCAGATCAGTGGAGAGGCAGGGGCCAGGGCTAGAGGACGTGGGCCCATAAGTTCGGGGCGGGAGAGCTGATTAGCCAGCCTTTGGGGGAGCTTAGAGTCTGACTCCCCTCCTGGGTTCTGGGAGGAGGTGGGGGAAGGCTGAGACCCTAGGAACATTCCTCTCCGCCTGTGGGCTCTGGCTGCTAGGGAATTTTTCGTGCTCAGGGGAGGGCTTTCACCCACCCCCGCCTGCCCATCTCTCAAACTTTACTCTCCCGCATACCCCTACAGCTCTCTATCCATCTCCCCAACCCCTCCAATCTCTCCAGCCCCAGGGTGGGAGCTACAGTAAAGACCCTGTTTCTAGCAGGTACAGAACTGCACAGATTCTTCCAAGCTTTAGAGATTGGGAGATGCCTTCTTATCTTTCTACAAGAGGGGAAAGGAAAGGAGGACCCCCCTAAAATCTCGGAGGGGCACCTTTCCAGCCCTGGTAGAAGTTAGGTGGTTGTGAACCCTTGCCAGGCGAGGGGCAGGTTACACCTTAGATCTGTGAAAAGAAACCCAGGAGGTGGTGACTTACTTTTGAGGCTGGTTCATCCCAGGCTGTGAAGCTGCCCCAGGCTGGGAGTTGCCCGCGCTTGAAGCTACTCCAGGCTGGGGCTGCTCCAAGCTCATGTCATCTCAGACTCAGGGCCCCTCCCAGGCTGAGGGTTGCTCAGCGCTGGAGAGAGAGTAGCCTCTTTTTGTAGCCCGTTGATCAGGGAATCGTCAGTACTGAGCTCAGGGCTTCCTCACTGAGCAAGTAGTCAGAGAACCAAACCCTTCCGCCCTCTGTCCTGGGACCCTCTGCCCAGCCTGGGGCTGCCTACGAGACCTCTGGTTACAGGGGCCAGGCTGCCTTGCCGGCCTGTTCCTAGCCTCCCCTTACCTTAGTCCTCCACCTTTCCCCACTTGGTCCTGGAGCCCCTTGTTTATAAGTGCAGGTCTCCATCTCCTTTGTAATTTGTCGTCTATATATAGTTATTCCCAGTGGAGCACCCCTTTATTTTGGGTAAGGGTTAGAGTGAGTAGTTTTTAAAAGTGTCTCTTGCCTGAATTTCTGTGCAAAAAGGGAGTGTTCGCTGTGAATTCACTGAATTGAGTAACTCTTCAAGGAAGAAAAAACTTCCAAACCTCATTCTAGTCCAAAGGCAGCGAGGGACACTCCTAGCGTGCCCGTCTGATTTGCACAGCACGAGTTTGTTCAGGGCGCGCGGATGCTGCGAGGCCACGGTTCGCTAGTTAGAGAGCTCCCTTTGCGTGTAAATTCCTGTTGGCACGGGTGGTGGAAGTTTATTTTCATTTGAAACGTGTAGGATTCAGTCTGGTCGTGCAATATTTCCTCTCTAAATGCAGCAGAAAGAGACGAGTCTTTAAGCTGACAACATCGTGGCAAACATTACGAGTACATCCTTCTTTCCTGCCCTGCGCGCCGGCTGCTCTGGCTCCTCTCCACTTTCCCTTGTCCTGCTGTGCCTTGGCGCCTCACCAGTGCGTTTTTGCTCCTTATAAGCTCTTGGCCTTGGCTGAACTGTCTGGAGATGTATTCAGGTCTCAGGCGCTACCCCCAGTGTTTGGGTTCGGGAGCTCTGTGCTGGGCCCACTGGGCACCCCTGAATGCAGGAATTCCTGCCCAAATGGGATCCAAAGGAGGAGCCTCGCTGTACCCCCGGGTGCTCCCGCCCCTCTTCCTCCCATCTCATTTTTCTTCAGTGATGAGTTTCACTTCATCTTTGCAATGAGCGGAGGAATTATTGGATGTAAAATTATTTCCCTGGACCAACTGATTTGATCTAGTTCAGGAAGATCGTTCTTAGGGTGGAGGAGGTGGTGGGGGAGGAACGTTCACGTTGAACAACTTGGTGTTCCTGACGTGCCGTTTTCCAGCCCTGAGAATCGGTGCTCCAGGGACTGCAGGCACTAGGAGAAACCTGGATTTGAGTTCACTCGGTTGCTGGCTTTAAAGAAACAGTGGTGTCATTCACTGCATTTATCTTCCAAATCCAACACTTTAAATGCTAAAGTAATGGATTTGGGCTTTAGCAGATGGTAGAAGTTAAAATGATTTTTGTTGTTTTTGTGCATGGCTTTGCTTGGGAAGTATTGGAGTTGAGACCTGATCCCCGCTCTTGCTTTGGGTATTGTTTTGGGTATTGGATAAGGGCAAAACAAAGGTGAAGTCAACCTCAGGCTGTTTGCAACCTGAAGTTCTTTTTAAAAGGTGAGCTATTTAAAAGGTTTTGGTTTGGGGAAGGGTTACTTACGGTCTCTCAAGTGAGAGACCTCGATGCAGAAAGGACCCAGAGGAAGGGAGTCATCAAACCCAAGAAGGTCTCTTCCCCCCCTTACTTCCTCCTTTCTTGGGGCACATACTTTTCGGATAAAGCACTTCACTTTTCTCCTTTTCTTTCTTGTTTAAAGGACACAGACCACATTGGGAGGGGAATGAAGTCATGAATACTGTAGTGAGAAACAGGTGTATCGTCCCCAACCCACCCCCCAAGGGGAAGAATACCAGGCAGTTTGTCTTGGGGAATCAGTTCATGAAAAAGCTGAAAGAGGGGACAGACAAAGGGAAGATGAGGGACACCACAAGTTTGGCCTGTTTTATAGCTGCTTTCTCAAACTATGCACTTTGTTTTGGGTGATTTACGACAAAATCCAGAGTACTGCTGGTTGAGAGCATTTGGTGCAGGGTGTGTGTGTGTGTGTGTGTGTGTGTGTCTGTGTGTGTTGTGTTTGACTTGATACACATTTTTCCAGAGTACTGCTGGTTGAGAGCATTTGGTGCAGGGTGTGTGTGTGTGTGTGTGTGTGTGTCTGTGTGTGTGTGTGTCTGTGTATGTGTGTGTCTGTGTGTGTGTGTCTCTGTGTGTGTGTGTGTCTGTGTGTGTTGTGTTTGACTTGGTACACATTTCTCCATATGACAAAAGGAACCACTTTTTCCTGGCTTTTTTTTCAGGCTTCAATCTTATTTTATCAAGAGGCTTCCTTTGTCACCACTGCCTTCAGGACAGGGTTTTGCCCATCTTTCCTCTGAAGTTGTTTGTTTGGAAGTCATTTGAATTTAGATGGCCATCCAAAAGGAACCACTTTTTCCTGGCTTTTTTTTCAGGCTTCAATCTTATTTTATCAAGAGGCTCCCTTTGTCACCACTGCCTTCAGGACAGGGTTTTGCCCATCTTTCCTCTGAAGTTGTTTGTTTGGAAGTCATTTGAATTTAGATGGCCCTTTTATTGCTTGAAAAGAAAGGATGGCATTGGGCTGAGACCTAATTTTGTCCTCCTTTAGCTTTGAGTTAGTGCAGTCGCTGTTAAGCTGGCTTTAAAAATAAGTAGTTCACTTGGTCATGTGAAACTCTTAATTGGTATGTTCTCAGTCAGGGCCAAGTGCCTTTGTCTAAATGTGAGTTGTTGATTGGACCAGGAAAAATGACCACAAAATCAGACTCTGAAACATCATTCTCTGTGGCTTTGAGACAAAGAGCAAAGTTGCTAAGCAAGAGTATCAAGTAGTGACTTTGAAAGACCCAGAGAGGTTGTGCTGGTTGCCACTGATGCTGGTTCCTGATACCTATGAAATGCACAGTCTATGGCACATAATAGGTTATTATTACATTTAAAAAAAATAGATAAAATATAGTTGGAAAAGCTCGATCAATCAAGAAAAGTGTAGGTATAGCTCAGATATAGCTGGTTTGGTAGGCAAAGCTGCAAAACAAGGACAGTCAATACCACTATGACCTTCTTTTGTAATTAAGTCTTTGTAAGAGACAAAGTTGGGTACATAAAATGATTCGTTAACATGTTTAAATATCTTGTTCTAACCCTTGGTTAAAAAAGTAAGCCTGTTTATCACTTTCATTGGAGCTATTTTTAGGCTAAAAACAAGGGTTGCCTGCTTAGTGAGTTGCCAGTAATCACGCTTAGAGCACAACAATGCCAGATACCTGGAGTGAAGGAGTTACTAAAAATACAATTTACTATGTTTTGCAGAGCAGGAAATACGACTAATTTTAGAGGTAGCCTTTTGGCAAATCTGTTTTTAGCAAGTATT
>NW_007731387.1:198227-204910 GCF_000696425.1 Galeopterus variegatus | reverse complement strand
GACTAATTTTAGAGGTAGCCTTTTGGCAAATCTGTTTTTAGCAAGTATTTCTGAAACAAACAGGTGCTAAATCCTGGATTTTTTTTTTTAAGTGCTAGAAATTTAGGGGTTATAGCTCTGAGGAATAAGAAATGCTTAGAGAACTGGAAATTCCTATTAATCCTCAGCAGGGACTTTGAGGCAAGAAGGAGGCGTTTGCGAAAGCACCTGCTTAGTATGTCCTGTGTGACAAGCATTGCCTGTAATTTCTGAGATTGCACGCTGCAGTTGCGGGCACATTCTTTTGAACTTCCTGCCCTGCCTCATCTTTTTGAAGTACTTGTGAATGATGGAAATTGGCACGTAGGACTTGGTTCCTGGCATTCATTGATACAGGTCCCATGTACTTCAAAGAGCGCTTTGAGTCAGCACAACAGTGCAGAATGGTGCCCACGAAGATGAGTACAGCCCTACATTTTCTCTGCAGGTGTTGAGTCACAGCTATAGGTTTGGTCTCCACCATACTAATCGGCTCAGGTCTACGACGCTATAGAATTGTGCACGCTGCAGGTTGCAGGCCAGCATGGCAATCATCCATCCCAGTAGTTCTGCCCAGGACAGGTGGGAGTGGCAGCTGTGTCCACCTGAAGAGGTAGGCAGGCTGGGGGTTCTCTTCAGGAAGGTGGTTTGGGCGCAAAGTATCATTTGCTTTGGGAAATACACCCCCTCTTGATTATTCATGGTAACCAAGAGACCTGCTCTCTTGGCTATTTGAAACCCATAGATAATCACTGAGCCTTATGTTAGCGAATTGGTGAAACCTCTTCCTCCACTCAGCTCGGGCTCTGGCCACTTGCAAGTGCTGACCTGAATTGAGTTTCGTGCTCTCTGATGGAGGTGCTCCTGGCTGGTAAGATGACCAGCAGGAAAGAGGTAGAAACACGGGCTTGAATAGCACCCAAGCGAGTTGATACCTCAGCAAAGTAGACAGGACAGTTGTCTCTCCTTTACCATAAAGGCCAGCCCAGTGGTCAAGGTTTTGTGGTTTATTCAGGGTCTTCTTGTGTGTTTTCTCATTACACACTTGCAGCATACCTGGGCAGGTGAGAACCAACTTGCTGGTATTCTTACCTGCACTGACCAATAGACGGATACCCTGAGTAGATTTTCTCTATTAGTTTGCCAGGGTAGCTCTAACAAATTTTTGCAGACTGTGTGACTTAAACAACACAAATTTATTATCTCACAGTTCTGGGGGCTGGAAGTCCAAAATCAAGGTGTCAGCGGGGCCGTGCTCCCTGTGAAGGCTCTAGAGGAGGATCCTTCCTGGCCTCTTCAGGTCTCTGGTGCTTCTCAGCAGTCCTTGGTGTTCCCTAGCTTGGAGCTGCAGCACTCCACTCCACTCTCTGCCTCTGTCTTCACATGGCCTATGTGCTTCTGTGTGTCTCTTCTGTCTCCTAATCTCATATATCTCCTTAAAAGGACAGAAGTCATTGGATTTAGGGTTCATCCTAATCCAGTATTTCCCCATCTTAACTTGATTATGTCTACAAAATCTTGTTTGCAATTGAGATCACTTTCACAGGTACCAGAGGTTAGGACTTGAAGATATCTTTTTGGGGGGATGCAGTTTAACCCACACCACCTTCTAGACTTGTGCGTATTGTGTTGCATATGATTTCCTAGCGAGCTGACCTTGAGAAGGAGATGCATGTGCTCTCAGGGAGACCCCTCAGGACCAACACCTGTGGTGGGAGGGGAGGGGCCAAGCAGCACAGGGCAGAGGGAGAAGCTGGGCTGTCTTTTTCCGTGTCCGGCAACGGATCGCAACCCTCAGTGTTGCCCCCGCACCGGACCGGGGACCGGCAACGGGATCGCAAACCTCGGCGTTGCTCCCGCGCCTCGCTCAGCCAGTGAGCGGGAACCGGTCTGTATGTGGGATCCGAACCCTCGGGCGGGAGCGCCGCCGCGCTTCCCAAGCGGCGCACTTATCCAGTGCACCACCGGGCCGGCCCTGAATGATGTTATTTTGCAATTTCCCCCATCTTCACCTCCTTCCTGTGTATTCTTTGTCTTTGCTTCTTGGTGGGTCTTGCCATTTGCAGAGGTTATTCCCTTGGATTCCACTAACTAGAGAAGGACCATAGATGAGTTTTTGGGGTCTATGAAGCCGTATAAATTGTATGCGTATAGTCATATTTCTGCGGAGAGGGTCCATGAGTTTCATCAGATTCTAAAAGGAGCTCTTTGATATTAAGAGCCACTGTGCCATTGCTTATCCTTGTCAATTGTGCTGACCGAATGGAGGTTTGCAGATTACTGGGTTGTGGGTTGGGGCCACCTTGGTTTGTTGGCACCAGTGCTAAATGGGCTAAAGTTGCAGATTATACTTAGGCTAGACAGGTTGGTTTTACAGCCATGACCCTGGACTAAGCATGACTAATTTCTGACCCCCAGCCCCATCAAGCCTAGGTCACAGGAGAGAGGCATGATAAATTGCAGACAAGTCTTTGGAAAACCTTGATTCTTGCTGGGACAAGACAATCTGAATCTGTGTCCCATCATCTCTTCATGGGAAAGGTGATACAATTTATGATGTATGGTTGCTATGTGTCCCCCTAAAAATTCATATGTTGAAATTCTAACCCCCAGTGTGATGGTATTTCAAGATTGGGGCCTCTGTGTCCCATCATCTCTTCATGGGAAAGGTGATACAATTTATGATGTATGGTTGCTATGTATCCCCCTAAAAATTCATATGTTGAAATTCTAACCCCCAGTGTGATGGTATTTCAAGATTGGGGCCTTTTGGAGGTGATTAGATCTGCCATCCTGAATGGGATTAGTGCCCTTATAAGAGGGGCCCGAAGGAGCTCATTTGCCCTTCCACCATGTGAGGACACAGTGAGAAGGCACCATTTCTATGAACCAGGAACCAGGCCTCATCAGACACCGAATCTGCCAAGCCTTGATCTTGGACTTCCCAGCCTCCAGAGCTGGGAGAAATAAATTACTGTTGTTTATAAGCCACCCAATCTATGGCATTTTATTATAGTAGCCCAAATGGACTAAGACAGTGATAGAGAAGAAAGGGAAAGGGGGAATATTGAGGGAAATGAAAATCTTTTAAGGAGCAAGAGCCACGACATGACTTGGACACTAAAAAGCACTAAGTCAAGTATATGCATGTATAAATATGCTGTGACTGAGAGATTTCATCTGTCTGAGGAGCCTTCCGGAGAGCAGCACTGGAAGAGTGGACAACTGGGCCCTGCTCTTTGGAATCAGCATCAGTGTGGCCTCACTCTGACTGCTAAAATGTCTCTGAAATACCCCTGTCATTCTCTGCCCCTTCACCCTGCTTTGTCTTTCCTCAAAGTGTGTCTCACCACCTGTATTGTTTACTAGGGCTGCTGTAACAAAGAACCACAGACTGGGTGGCTTAAACAGCAGAGACTTATTGTTTCACACTTCTGGAGGTGGAAAGTCCAAGATCGGGGTGTCAGCAGGGCTGGTTCCTTTAGAGGACTGTGAGGGAGAATCTGTTCCAAGCCTTGTTCCTCAGATTGTAGGTGGTTGTCTTCTTCCTGTGTCTTTCCACATTGTCTTCCCTCTGTGTATCTGTCTTTGTGTCCAAATTTCCCTTTCTTATGAGGACACCAGACATGTTGGATTAGGGCTCACACTAATGACCTCACTTTATCTTGATTACTTCTCTAAAGACCCGGTCTCCAAATAAGGTCACATTCTGAAGTACCAGGGGTTAAGACTCCAATATGTGAAGTTTTGGGGGGACACAATTCAACTTTTAACATCATCTGATCCCATGATATCTATATGTTGGTGTGTTTGTTTCTCTGTCCACTAGACTGTACTCCCCGTGAGGAAGGGACCACTGCTCTATCTAGTGCCTAGAAGTATCTAGTACAGAGAAGGTGCTCAGGAAACACTTTCTGAGTAAATCAAAGAATGCTTTGATATTCCCAGGACATGAGGGTTGCCTTCTGGGTGGTCAAGTCCAAGTTGGCAGGCAAATTCTGTTCTGCAAATTCTTTCTGTTTCTCTCACTCCTTGCTGCTTCTGGGATGCCTGCCTGAGCAATGGCTAAATTGAATGAGTTGTCCAGCTGGTGCTCTTTAGAAAAATCCTGACCCAGAACAGCTGTGCCTTCTGCAGGGATTTGTTAAAGGAAGCACCTAGATATCAAAGTGACAGGTGACCGACCACAAGCAGACAGATATTTTGCAATGTCATGAGACTGTTAATGGACCCTCAGCTCTTTCCTGAAAAAATGTACAAACGCAGCAACAGATGGAAGAGTTGCTATTTGCAAACATACATTTTTTTGGATGTTTCCCATGGAGATACATGTAGGTTTGGAGTCTGTCTCTCTGACTGTAATTTTCGTATATGTTTATTAGTCTCCTAAGCCAAATTCCTGCCAAAACATTTTGTAATCCTGCTTGTTCCTCTTGCCCATTTTCTGAGTCATTTGATTCATTCTGATCTTTCTCCCTGCCTTACCTCTGCCCTTTTAATCCCCTCCTTGAGTTCTTGTCTTATATCCCACCCTATGGCTTTTTGGTAAGTTGTCAGTCCATCTTCCTGCCTCTCATCAGATACTTTTGTTCCATGAAGCTCCTTTCTGGGTCACCACCCGCTCTTTGCCAGAGCTCTATGCACAGCAACTTGAGAGTGGACAGCGGTAATGGGCGCCCACTGAGCCTGGAGCTGGGTGCTGAGAGGTAAAAGAAGCAGATGTAGTAACAGCCCACAAAGAGTCTTGCTGTCTCTGTTTAGGAATGATAGGAAGTTCAGATTCCTAGCGACTCCTTTGTCCACCTGCTGCAGAGCAGGGATTTCACCAAAAACGTACAGGAAAGAACCTAGTGCATGCTGTTTGCTTTGACAATGAGGAGGTAATGCTGATAACAATAATAATGATTAACATTTATGGATCTCAAACCATCTGTTGGGTGATGTACTAGATGCTTTGCTGCATAAGACAATTTATTCCTCACAACAGCCTTTTGTGGTAGCTGCTGTTGTCCTGATTTTGCAGATTAGGGTGACCAGTGTCTGGTTTGCCCAGGACTCTCTCAAGTTTAGAAAGTCTGTACATTTGGGAAGACCTTCAGATAATGGCAAAACCAGAGTCACCCGATAAAACATTTCATCAGAGTGTTTGGAGTCCTAACTGAGCGTTTACAAATAAAAGTATTAATAAGCAACTTACCAGGTCATAAAATCAGTGATGAACTAAAGTCCAAAGCGCTAGGCATAACTGAGATACTTGTGCGGTTAATAACCTCCAAGTGTGGTCTGGGAGAGTGAGGGGCATGTTTCCCAAGTCTGCAGTAGTGGTCTGCCATCTTTTATACGTCCACTAGGAGATGAAGAACTTGAGCTAATGCGTGTGTGTGCATGTGTGTATACACACACAAATGTGTATGTGTATGTATGCTTGTGTGTGCATATGTATATGTAATTAAATATAAATTATATAATACTGTTAATATAGATATAAGCCCACACATAACAGCGTTTTGGTAGCAGACTTTCTCAATGAAGGAAGTAGTGGAGACTGGTAGCTACACTGATTAGCTCTGGTTAGCATTCGGTCTAACTTTAGTACCTTTCTTTTGCACTGGTGGGAGAGAAATCTATATGAGGGGAAGAGGCTTTTGAATCAAATGGTGAAGTTGGAAGTGCATGTTTTATGTAGCACAGTGAAGTCCTTTAAGGTCTCCTTGTTAAGCTGTCCTCCTACAAGAATGAACGCAGATCACTTATTAAAAACAAAACGAAATGTGCGGTGCTTTTGCCTCGTGTATTATGCAGAGTCTCTGGAGCTAGACCAGCTTTCCCAAGCTTTGCTTCATCCTCATTTGGGCTCAGAAGGGACATCAGAAGCAAATGGGATGAAGAAGCACCCGCTCGAGGGAAAGTTGACTGTGGAGTCTGCATTTTAGTATTTTATCTGAGCCCTACTTTAGTGAAACCAAATGGAGAAAGATAAGTGTTATCACTTAATGTGATCTGGTTTTTAGTTGGAATTACTGCTGCTCTGATGTAGGAGTCTAGCTTTCAAAGCACCTTCTTTATTCCAGGTTAGAAATTTAATTACAGAAACTAGCCTATGACTCAGTTCTCAGTTGAACATTTACATTTAATAATAGTAATAAGGAAAACTTGTTTTGAAAACACTTCTCCAGGTTTGTAAAGTGTCATTCCCACAGGATGACGTTTTATTCTATTAAAAACTAACATTTGTGAGCAGTAGTTGAAATTTCAAGGCCAATTTGATGTAGTAAAACTTGAATTTCCCTCTGGAGAGAATGCGCTTATATGACTGTTGTACTCCCACCTAATTCATTGCTTTGAGATGCTTTTTCATATATCAAGAATGAGCTTTTTATCATAGAGGGCCATCAAAGCAACTGAAAAAGTATCTGAGAGTGTGTGGAGTAGCAGATAGTTTCTTCCAATAATCAGACTTAGTATAATGTCTTCCAGATCTCAAAGGGGCATGTTACTAAACAGCATATTTATTTTATTTTATTTTATTTTATTTTTCGTGACCGGCAATGGATCGCAACCCTCAGTATCGCGCCCGTACCGGACCAGGACCGGCAACGGGATTGCAACCCTCGGTGTTGCACCCGCACCTCGCTCAGCCAGTGAGCGGCCGGTCTGTATGTGGG
>NW_007731387.1:166963-198026 GCF_000696425.1 Galeopterus variegatus | reverse complement strand
ACCGCCCGTACTGAAGGGGGGATCCAACCCCCGGGCGGGAGCGCCGCTGCGCTCCCAAGTGGCGCACTGTAGCAGTGCGCCACCGGGCCGGCCCAGCATATTTATTTTTTTAAAAAATTGTCAAATATAAATAAGTATTTCTCCTATGATCAACTATATTTTAAAAATAATATATTAAAAGCTTTTTTGACCAAGCATGTAGTATTTTAAAATTCCTTGTATCAGTTTAATCACTTCTAGAATATTTGAGGTTATTAACATATCATAATAAATCCTGGGCTAATATGTGGTAATTTTTTTTTTTTCCTGGTGGCTGGCCAGTACTGGGATCTGAACCTTTGACCTTGGTGTTACAACACCACGCTCTTAATATGTGGTAATTGCTGTATATTTTTTCTTATATAGACACTTACATATACTCTTTTCATTGTTAACTCTGCCGCTTGCTACCATACTTTACTAATCACATTTTCTTATCTACCCCCATTCTGTTTTAGATCACCTAAAAAAATTAACCTTTTTTTCTGATTAATGTGATCCCCACCCCCACCCACACAACCCCAGTTTCTCGTGGAAAATAAACAGAAACACAAAGAAGAAAATAAAAATCACGTGTAATCATACAACCCAGTGGTAATCACTGTGAACATATAGGTGGGCCAGGTATATATGATACAGATACATACGTTGCTGATCTTTTTTCCCCTTTGAATTCGGATGTTACAAAATTGGGATTACAGTGTTCATATTATGTTGTAACGTTAATTTTTTTCACCTAAATGATAGAGAACATTTTCCCATGTTCTTTTAGAATTTGGTTTTTAGTGATGCATAGCATTCCATTAGTTGGAGTTACTGTAATTTTTAAAACCAATTCCCAATTGTTGAACATTGAGGTTGTTTTAAAATTTTCCCTACCTAAATGATATTCCTGTGATTTTCCCCCATTTTCTTCTGTTTGTCTATTGGTTTGTGCGAACTCTTGACATAGCAAGGATATTAGCTCTTTATCTTTGTTATTGTTGCAAATATTTTCTCCCAGTTCGTTATTTGCCTTTCTATTCATTATATATATATGTGATTTTTTTTAGAGGAGGGGGCAGAGGCACATAGAGTTATATTTTGTCTAGACAAACCAATTAGTCTTTTTTCTTTAGTTTTCTCTTATTTTTAAAATTCTTTTAAAGTAAACTAGAGAATTGCTGTTGATTTTGTTGTATAAATTATCAGTGAGTCTCACCAGCATTTCATTGCTGTCTGCAGAAAAGTTTTTGTGTTGGGTATGGACTTTTGACTATATTTTGTAACCTTTTCGTCAAATGATTTAACTTGTTGGTGTCACATACTAACTAGAGCACTGTCTTTAGGGGCTGACAGTTTGGGTTCCCATCTCCTTTCTGCTACTTAGCAGCTGTGTGATCTTGGACAAGGTGTTCAAACCCTCTAAACTTGAGTTTCTGTGTCTATAAAATGGTGATAATACCTCATGGATATTCAATGGGAATTGGACTAAAAAAGTGTAATATATATGTGTTCGTGTTATATATACTTATACTTATATATATGTATAGCATATAGTTGGCTTGAAATATATTCATTATATTCAATATATTGTGTTAGTGAACAATTGACAGTTGGTTATTCTCTTCATTTAGACTTTCACAGTTATATTTAACTCTTTAAGGTGTGTGTTAATTAGGCCCTTTCAGATAGCAAGAAACAGCCACTCAGTTTACTGTGGCTGATGGAGTTTTATTTTAAGGATAAAAGGAGGCGAGAATGAAGATTATGGCGGCTCCTCTGCAGTCAACACCTCCCTGAGGACTGGGATACCTTTAGGAACACCCCGGGGGCACAGATGTGTGCATTCCTGGGATTCCACCTCCCTCCTCTCTGCTTCTGCCCAGAGCTTTCCTGGCAGCTTCTGTGGCTCTTAGGGAATATTCCTGCGTTCACCTTGCTCCCTGTCTCTGAGCTTCTTTCTGTTCCTGGCTTCTCTGCCTCTTGGTTTGTACTTCTTGGCTCTTTCTGGGTATTATTGGGTTTCATTACATTTCTGGGAGTGCTGACATAGCGCTTGGAAGGAATAAAAATTGAACCCTTACTGGCATCACCTCCTTGTCACCTTTTGGCACTGAGCATCCTTTAATAGTAGAGATCATTTTCACAATGGAAGAGAGAATAAATTTATAGGCGATTCTCCACGAGTTACCAGATTGGTATGGTTTGGAAAAGTTTATTGGATAATTTAATTTCTTGTGTTTTTGATTTGGTAGCCAACTCTTTCCTCAATACTCAGCAAAACATCTTTAGGGGTTATGATTTCTCCTACACTTGTGGTTTTGGGGGTACCTAGCTTCATTTATTAACTGACCCTTTGCTAGAAGTCCCCATCATTTCCAATGTGATCTAAGATTTTTAGATTCCAGGACTGGGTTGAGAATTTTGTCTTGGATTATTATTGCCAAAATTATTTCTGTGTTTACAATTCCTGTAGTGCCCCCCCTGCCCCCACCACCCACACTTACCCTCCCCATCTCTCTCCCACCCCACCACCAGGCTACTTTATTGCTATACCTTTTCACCCACTTCTGTCTGCCAGTTGTCCTGTGATGTGAGAATGGGATATTGTTTGTTTCCTGTTGCCTCTGGGACAGAAATGCTTTTTGAATTAGAGCTAATTTTGGAGTTTAAAGTATTAAATGTCAAATTTGAAAGACAGCCTGTCTAAGACCTCTTTGTTGTAGAAGGGAAGGTCATCCAAGGCCTAAGGGAAGGGAGAGGAAGAAAGAGAAGGGAAAAGAGAAAATAGCTGGTGACTTCTCCCTTTTCCAAATTGTTCCCTCTACTCTCATGGAAAACTCTTTCCATTTCCGTAAAGTCCATTTTCGGATTTTCTTTCTTGATCTAAAGCCATTTGCTAGGTGTACTGTTAGGTCAGAATACTCACTGCTGGGGAAGTTTCCCAGTTGTAACTAGTTTTTGAAAACAAGCAAACATTACCTTTACTTGGCCATGGAGATGATCATTTGCTTTTCATTCAAACATTTATTGATTGCCTTCTTTATGCAGAGCTGCTGATAACCTATACAGGCTTTTGCAGACCAATTAGAAAAAGTCATCCCCTTGTGCATATCTCTAGTGGACCAATTAGGAAAGGTGTTCGTTCCCTCCGGGCAGACCAGTTGGGAAGAGGCCTCCCTTTTGATGGATGCAGCTACATGGTGTGTGCTTTAGCAAGAGATGGAATTTTAGGAGGAAAAATATACCTTTTTCTCCAGGACACGGAGGTTGTTGGCAAGCCAAGTGGAGCCTAGATTTCTGTACCAAATGGCCCCCTCTAATGGGTGCTATTGTCTGGGGCACTAACTGCTCTGTGAATTGGCAAAGAATCAGTTCTGCCCTCGAAGGAGCCAAGTTCAAGAGTTGGAACCAAGCCCTGACTCACGAACACAGAACTCATGCTGTTACCAAAAGGAAATGTTTCCTACAGAGTGACAGATTAAGTGTCCCAGGATTTTCGGGAATCTCAAGGGAAAATCTGCAGAATCGTTCCTGGTCCCTCTTTGGCAGAGTTTACTTTGTTGCCTGCTTTATAAGAGAAAGAGAAATGAGATGGTGAATCTAGGTGAGAAGTAAATTCAGTGTGTTTGTGTCATGCCCTGCCCAGGAGACACAAGACATACTGTGGCATATGTAACAATTAAGGTCTTGGGGAAATGTCCTTTGCTGGACCTGCAAGACCTGTGAACCTTCTGTCTCCTGAGTCATCATTCAACCCAACAATGCAGAGGCCTAGGGTTCAGACTTCCTGTGTGTTAAGAGCCAGAGCAGCTGTTCAACCAGGGTTCAAGAGACTCCAGTCTTCAAGTTCAAAAAGAAAAATGCCCCCATAAGTGCTGATTGCTCCTCAGTTCCCTTTGCACCACTCTTTCCTTGGATGGGTAAATAATATGACAATTTAATAAGGTGTCTGTGACAACTGCATGCAAGTGGAGGGAATGAAAAGCAGGAGACTTTGAAAAGAGTATTTTTTGTGTGGGATTGGAACGTGGTGGTTTTGGGTTTCTCTGTGTGTAATCTGAGAGGCTCATCGATCTCTGTGTGACAGAGGAAAATTTCACCATTAGTAGAGTAACTTCTGATTTATCACAAACAGCTGGGTGGGCATGCCTCATTGGTGCCCAGGCATAAGCAACCTCTTAAATAGAGCTGCTGGGCATGACTTCTGCCTCTGAAAGGCCTGGTAAGCTGGTGCTTTGTGTTTTGTGGTGGTTGCGGAGTTGTCCTGGGCATCCTCTACTGGAGGCTCAGTGTGGAGGAGGTGGTCACCTGAACCTAACAAGTCTTGCATCTGTCCAGGTGTTGCTATGGGCTGGATTGTGTTCCCCCAAAATTTATAGGTTGAAATCCTAACCCCCAGTACCTCTAAATGTATTGTATTTGGAGATAAGGTTTTTAAAGAGGTAATCAGGTGCAATGAGCTCATGTGGGTGGGCCCTAATCCACTATGACTGGTGTCCCTCTAAGAAGAGGAAATTTGGGCATAGTTGTGCACACACAGAGGACAGAGCACGTGAAGACACAGTGGGAAGGTAGCCATCTACCCCCCAGTGCAAGAGGCCTCAGGAGAAACCAACCCTGCTGATAGATACCTTGATCTTGGACTTCCAACCTCCAGAATTGTGAGAAAATACATTTCTGTTGTTTAAGCCACTGTCTGAGGTTTTTTGTTATGGCAGCCCTAGAAAACCAATGCCCTAGTTCACTGGGTCTCCTGAAAGCTAAGGGCTGCTCCAGAAATCTTGCTGGGAAACCTCAGTTGATTATTGAAACCACTTTTAACGGGATCCTCTTCCTTCTTCAAGTAACTTCCTGGAGGAACCTGGGATCTCTCTTTCATACCCCTTGCCTCACTTCTGCTCTGTAATGAATCTCATTGTGTCCAGATACTGCAATACCTGGAAGCAGCCTCATTGCTGAGTAAGGAAACTGATAATGCTGATTGGACACCTGACTGGCTTCTGTTGTATTGTGAGCTGTCTGATTCAATGTAGGGACAGGAAAAAAAATCTCTCTTTGAAAGTATTTTCTCCCAGTAGTGGTTTCTTGATTTCTCTGTCACATTTTTACAACCATCAAAAGAATGAAGTGTTTTAAGTTCCTATTAAAATTTCTTAAGGGGCACATTTAGATATGTGAAATTATTAGGATTGTCCACAAAGGTATTTATATTTAATTGTTTATAGGATACTTACATGGGATTGTGGATAATTTACGTATGATTTGTGAGAACCCCAAAGGCTATTCTGTGTAGCTCTTAACGTGTTCATGCTAACAGTGGTGTTATTGCTAATAGCAGGTTGTCATGTGCGTTAGTTTCCTGGGGCTGCTGTAACAAAGTACCACAGGCTGTGGCTTAAACAACAGGAATGTATTGTCTCACAGTCCTGGAGGCTGGGAGTCTAAGATCCAGGTGTTGGCCAGGTTGGTTCCTTCTGCTGACTGAGGAGGCAGGACCTTTCCAGCCTTCTTTCCTGGTTTCTGGAAGCCTCAGCCTTCTTGCTTATAGGTGTGTCTCACCTCCCTCCCTGCATCTTTGCCTCGTCTTCCCTCTGTGCATGTCTTTTGCCTGCATTTCCTAAGAATATGGTCAAATTGGATTAGGGCCCACCGTAATGACCTTGTCTTAACTTGATCATCTGCAAAGACCCTATTTCCAAATAAGATACTGGGAGTTAGCACTCCAGCATCTTTTGAGGGGACACAATTCAACTCATAGCATCATGTGATAATTTTTCTTATCCTTATCCTATCTCATTTACTCCCTAGACCTGAAAAGATCTTTGGACCTCGGATGCAAAGAGCAAGAGATGGGCAAGGTCAAGGGGGCAGTGAAGGAGGTAGGGTGGTCAGGGCCAGAAGATAGACTGCCCGGGCATTGGTGTTCCTCGGGCTTCGAGTGGAGAGCACTGCCTGGATCTTCCAGGTGTCTTCCTTGACTCAGTTTCCCTGTATTCTAGCATTCTTAGACACTCAACCTGCTCCATTCCATCCAGGTTGGCAATAACTGTTCACGGTACTTTGAGCTCATTGTGCGGGTGCAGTTAACCTGGGGAGAGAAACAGGGAGACCAGGTGTAGTAGAGACACGTGTAGTGATGCGATGGTTATGCTGATGTTCTGTCAAAGACGACTCTGGACTCTGGAAACAGACCTGAGCTTCGAGCCCTCCTGCTGGTCTGGCTTCCAGGGAAAGGCAGAGGAGACCAGCACAGGGCGCTATTTCTTTGCTTTCTTTTTCACCCGTATGCCTTGCAGTGAATCCCCATCCGGCAAAACCATTTTATGTTTTGTGGTTATTATTAGGACAAACTTTATACTTTGTGGGGTTTTTTTTTTAATGAGGGAAAAAATAGATGTATTTATTATGCTTTGTGCAGATCACTTTTCTAGACACTGAAAACCTCTCTCCTGTCTTTTGGTCACCCCTATGCAGAGGCCTTGCATTGAACTTTGTTGTGGGTGGGCTGGAGCGAGGCAGGGGTGGTAGAGGCTTCTGGAAGTGTGAAGAGAGAATTAATGTCAGAATAGCCCTGTATGGAATGAGTTTGGGGTTTGAGAGGAAGGCAGTTTCTGCTGATGCTTAGACCCATACGAAAGTGAAACATTTAATATCCATGAAGCATCTGATCAATATGCCTAGTTTGTGAGGAGCCTCTTAAGGAATACCATTTGTGAATTTACTCTTTTATGGCTTAATGTTGCAAACATTTATAATGTGTGTTATTGTGGGAACAGTTGTAATGATTGTCAGTTGCTCTTACATTATCAGGCTCTCCCACCGTTCTCCATAGGCGTATGAGCAGGAAAGAGGAAAAAGCTTATTCTGCGCTTGGTGCTGTGGAGGAAATGATTTTAAAAGTCAAGGCTGGCAACAATTTCCTGCTGCACTAACCTTACTTAGACCTCCGGTTTTTACATTCTGTATTAGTTTCCTGGGGCTGCCCTAACAAAGTACCACAAACTGGGTGGCTTAAAGCTGCAGAAATGTATTGTCTCACAGTTCTGGAGGCCAAGATGTTGGCAGGACCACGTTCTGTCTGAAACCTGTGGTGGGGAATCTTCCTGGCTTCTGCTGGTTGCTCGCAATCGTTGGCCTTTGGCTTGTGGACGTAGCACTCCAGTCTCTGCCTGCATCTTTGTGTGGCCTTTCCTCTGCGTATATCTCTGTGTCCTCTTCTTGTAAGGACACCAGCTGTATTGGATTAGGGCCACCCTATTCCAGTGTGACCTCATCTTAACCAGTTACATCTGCAGCAACTCTATTTCCAGATAATGTCACATTCTGAGGTACTGGGGGTTAGGATTTCAACATGGAACTTTTGGAGGGACACAATTCACCCCATTACATGTTCTAAACTGAACTCACTGTCTTCCCTCTTGGCCATGTCCTGCTGCTCCTGGGAAGCATTATGACATTGTCTCGGCTCCTCCAGCTTCCTCACCCTCCACTGGGCTATTTGGCTGCATCTCTGAGTTCCACCTCCAGGTTGCTTTTTGATTTCATGTCCTACTGACTGGTCCCTTTGCCACAGTCTGGTTTCATCCTGGTTCATCCTCCTTATCCTCAGTTCCTCCCGGCAGAACTCATCCAACTGTCTGGAAACAGCTCTAATCGTGCCACAGCCCTGCTGAAAAAACCTTTCTAGGTTTCCTTACTGTCTTCCAGAGAAAATTCCAAATTCCCTCCTCTGCATTCAGGGCGCTCTGTGATCAGTCCCCGTGCTGGGTTCTGAGTTTCTCTCTGAGCACTGTTGGTGTTGGCCCTGGCAAGGTGGGTTCTCTGTCCTCCGAGCATCCTCTGGGGAAACCTGCTGGTGCTTCCTCCAGACCCACCCTTCCAGCCCTGCTGAAATGACATGATCTTTTATGGAAACTGTCTCCCCCCACCCCCCCAGAGCGACTTCTCCACCTCCTTGTATCATCTGTCATACTTCATGTGGCATCTTGGGTACCAGGTTATAGGATTATTTAAGGTAGAACCAAGTCTTAGGATTAAAAGAAGTACCCAACTGTGCCTAGGATGATTTTTCACAAATCGTAGGTACTTAGACGAGCTCAGTAGGATGCCATCTCCCTGTGGAAGCTCTGGCTGCACTTCTAAGGTTTGTCAGGGTCCAAAGGTTTCCTCTTTGAAGCTGACTCTGTTAACAACATCACTCTGCTGAGCCCTGGGTGCACAGTGATCGCTTAAGTTAATCAGTACTCTGGAAGTACGCCTTTATCCAAGGTCAGCCATGGCTTGTGGTTTATTTTTTAACTTCACAATGGACTGGATGCAGAGTGGCTGGAAAGATTTCCCAGAGGGGTTCCAGGATGGATCTGATGCTGTAACCCTTGAGTACTGTATTAGTTTCCTGGGGCTGTTATAACAAAGTACCACAAACTGGGTGGCTTAGAACAACAGAAATTTAATGTCGCACAGTTCTGGAGGCCAGAAGTCAGAGATCCAGATGTTGACAGGGCCAGGCAACCTTTGAATACATTAGAGGAGGATCTGTTCCAGGTCTCTCTCCCAGCTTCTGGTAGTTCCTTGGCTGTGGCAGCAGAACTCCAGTCTTCATGTGGTGTTCTCGGTGTGTACCTGTGCTCAAATTTCCCCTTTTTATAAGGACACCAGTCATATGAGAGTCCACCCTAGTAACCTTGTTTTAACTAATTACATTTACAATGACCCTGTTTCCAAAGAAGGTCACATTCTGAGGCAGTGGGGGTTAGGACTTAAACATAAAATTTTTTTGGGGGGGGCACAATTTAACCCATAGCAGGTAGTAAGCTCTGGTTCTCCTGTAGAGTCTGGGACATGTCTGCTAGGTGACGTGGGTGAGTCACTGAAGTTTGCCAGGTTGGAGGGATGCACCCTAAGAGGTAAGGAGGTGAGGAGAAGGTGTGACCATTTCCATCTGCACTGTCCCCCTCTAGTCCCTGAGAGGACTCCAATGTGGAGGCCTTGGTCTGGGGGCAAGAGCGGCCAGCCTGGGCTGAGGATGCAGGCAGTGCACAGCCCTGCTTGGCCGTCCAGCAGCAGATATTGGTGGGCCCTTCAGGATGGAGCTTTTGAGACCTCAGAGTTAAGGACCTAGCATCAGTCTTAAGGACCTATGTTTAGCCAATGTTTAAACTGGTAACTCGCCCTTCTCAGTTTACTCTTTACTTTTACTCCCACATATACTCTTTTTTCCTCTGCAAACCAGGTTCTGATGATCCGTATGATTGAGCTACTCCCCCTGTGCTAAGACAGATAGCACAGGTTGTCTCCTTAGGATGTCAGTGGTGTAGAGATTTGGGAATTCTGCTTTTAAAGTGACCAATTTGGATAGTGAGATGTGTTTGTTATTCTTTGATCATATTGAATCACCTGATTTAGGTATGTATGATCAAATAACCCACCGATCAAATTGCCCCTCTAGATGGCAAGAAGCAGCTTAGCTGTGGGCTGAAAGTCAAATGCAGGGCCAACTATGTCCCAGCCAGGCGGTTTTTGGGCAAGTTTCTTAATCTGTGTAAACCAAGAGTTTCTCCTCTGTACAAGGGGGAAATGATAGCATCTTCCTAATAGCACTGTGGGGGTTACATCAGACGTGTGAAATGTCTTGCAGGGTCTTACTGGTCAAGTGCTTGATAAATGGGGCTAGTCTCACTTTGAGATTTATATGGCTTGATGACTGGGGTCCACACGTGTGCCTTTTGTTTTCATACGATGCAATGCAGTTGACAAAGAAATGGAAATTGTCCAAATAGCTCATCAATGTTATGCTTATAAACAGCTAAACTAGATAATTTAGACCATTAAATGGATCTCCCAGCCAGTTTGAGTATCTACAAAGCTTTAGTTAAACGGACAGTTGCCCACATTTATTTATTTATTTTTCTGTACCATGGGGACCCATCTTGTGTTTTGCTTAATTGTAAGTCCTCACACTATTAATCTTTTATTTATGAAATGATAAAAATGTGTTCACTGTAATGAGGTTAACACCACTGATCCACTTTTGAAAATATAATGATCAAAGTGTCCAATTTTTCTTTTTCTTTTTTCTTTTTGGTGGAGAGGGAGAAGGTGGGGTTTGCAACCAGTAAAGCTTGTTTTCCATGAAGACCACATTAAAATCTTT
This sequence comes from Galeopterus variegatus, assembly GCF_000696425.1. Classification (NCBI taxonomy): domain Eukaryota; kingdom Metazoa; phylum Chordata; class Mammalia; order Dermoptera; family Cynocephalidae; genus Galeopterus; species Galeopterus variegatus. The sequence goes on along the minus strand of NW_007731387.1, from coordinate 187,849 downwards.
CCAGCATGATTTTGACATAACAAAGCTCCATTAATTTTGATGAAAGAAATGGGTAACTGGTGCTTGACCCAAATTTACCACATGAAACCTGGTAGGATTGGGAATCATAAACTGAGAATAATAACTCCAGTCACAGCTACCCCTCTACCAAAAATAAAATATGATACCTCAGAATTTAAAATGCATTTTCATAGTTAGTGATCACGTTCTTTTAAATGGGAAACATCCCTTTGAAGTCTATGATATTCCGCTCTCTTGAACTGATTCTTTTATCGAACTTGACTATATGAATATTCATGTTGCTGTATGTGAATATTACATATTGTTTCATTAGTTACTTTTTTCCCTTGCTAGTAGAATAGTAAAAAATTCTTGCTAAGTACTGAAAATACTGTTGAGTTGAAAATAATTTCAATTTTTGGCGACACAGATTAATTTACTCCTGCTGAAAAAAATTACATTTACAGGTAGGCAGTTGACTAAATTATCAGTAAGAAGTCTACATTTTAAAAGAATTTTGAACATTGTTGTCCTGAGTAGAAGTGGAATATTTGTGTTTCAATCTTGGAATTGCCACATTGTCTGCGTGACCCTAGGCAGGTCCCAAAAATCTCTATTATATAAACCTTACCTCTCCTATTAATGGAAACAAAACTAAAACTCCCAATCCTTCCTTCGATGTCACATTTTCAGAGGAATTGTGCTATTTCTGCACATTTAGAAGAGGAGATCCGGAAGATTTCAGAGAAAGTAAGAGGAATGTTTTGAGTTAGTCTTTCTGAAACATACTCAAATCATATTGAAAGGTTTGAACAAATTGGTTTAAAATGGCTGGTTTCCTCCTTTTTTTTTTTGATAGCTGATTTAGATGATGTTTCTCTTAGGTTATGATATCATTTAAGAAATCTTAAAATCAACCGAAGAACTAGCCGACTTGGGAGTGACTGTGGATTTCTCATCCGACAGTTACAGTTACTGCCAAGAGTTTTAAAGACCTTTTTATGGAGCATGGTGCCAGCAAACAATTCTGTTTCCTCTTAGAACCAGCGTGAGTTCCCCTTTTCCGGCAAGCTGAGCAATTAGCCACAGCTCTTTGTCCAGTATACAAGTCATGGCTATTCCCCACAAAGGATTGGCTTTTTATGCATAAATATTGAAATCCTGGAAGATTTTTGACATGGATTTGATTCAGGAGATCTTTTTGGGTCTATTCTTTTGGCCCCATTCTGTCTGTTTACATTTTACTAAACTTTAAATGGATGAATACATGGTAAATTGTAGAAAAGAGTAGAAAATGTATTTATCTAACGTTTCCTAACTTCATGCATCAAGAAAAGCAGTTGAAAAAAAGGAAAATCCAAGGCAATAAATGCAAATAAAAATGTGGTGGCCTCCTTTTTCAAATATAACAGAAAGTATAGATGTCCAAAGTTAAGATGCAAAAGATATACCTATTTGTAGAAAAGTTAATAGCTTAAAGTAGTAAGTATGTTAAAATTCACATGCTGGGAAAACATGGGACAGAAAGAAGGAACTCAAAGCATTGTGTTTCTTGGAGACATCTTCGGATCGTTGATTTGAGTTCAAATCACATCACTTCCTCTCAGAAGTTTTGCTGGGTCCTCTCTCCTTTAGATCTGTTGCTTGCTTTCTTATTGCTAAAACTTGTGGTAAAAGAAAAAAGAACACTTTTACTAGGTGTTATGGGCTGAGTTATGTACCCCCCACCCCCATCCTCCTGCTCCCAAATTCTTATGATGAAGTCCTAACCCCCAGTACCTCTAAACCTGACTGTATTTGGAGACAGGACCTTTAAAGAGGTAATTAAGTTTAAATGAAGTCATTAGGGTGGGCCCTAATCCAATCTGACTAGTGTCTTAATAAGAAGAGGAAATTAAGACACACACACACACAGAGGGAAGGCCATGTGATAACGCAGGGAGAAGGTGCCATCTACAAACCAAGGAAAGAGACCTCGAGAACCAACCCCGATAGCACCTTAAACTCGGACTCCCAGCCTTCAGAACTGTGAGACAATAAATGTCGGTTGTGTGAACCACCCAGTCTGTGGTACTTAACAAAGTGCAGCCCTAGCAAACAAATACTCTGGGAGACATTAAAATGATTGAAAGAACATTAAAAAAGGAAACATGTATTAGAAAAAGAAAAAGGATTTGAGCCCTGTTGTCTTATGGTCTCAGCTGGGCCCTCTCCATGCAACCCCCCGCCCCGCACACACGGGGTGCAGACACACACCTGCCTCCCACTGAGTTCCCTTGTTATCTGCCTATGAATTCCTTGCCCTTCCTGAGAGCCATTGTCTGCTGTCAGTGGAAGCAGAGCACTCCGTATTTCCAGCAAGTGGAAGGGAGGCCAGGAGAATTTATAGAGTCACTGCAGGAATACAAATTCTGCTTTATACAAACTGACACCATCAACGCACATGAATAAATCAGAGCAGAGTGGAAAAAAGACCTAGTTTTCCCTTTCTGATGAACACAGCCACCGGGCTAGCCCTGCTCTTTAGTGCGTGATTTAGGTGGAGAGGAAGGAGGCCTTGTGTTCATATGGCACGATAAAGCCATCTGCAGAGGTTTATTGCAGACCTCTTATGAATGGGTCACCAGCGGCCTGGGGGCTGGGAGACAGGAGCCAGAATAAGGATTCCTGTGCTCAGTTTAGTGTACAACTATTATTGTGACTTTTCCTTCCTGGAGCTATCATGTCTCTCCCTCCCCTGAGACCTCCCGCCCTAGCACTGGCTTGCTTTCTTTCGTTTTTCCCTTTAGCACTACCTGCATCAGTTATATCCTAATCCCATTGTTGTTTGCTCAGTTTTAACTAGATTAATGATGGCCACTATGTGCAGGCAGGCAGAGCGCTGGGTCCTGGGCTCAGAGGTTGGGAAGGGATTTGCCTGAAGCCCTGCAGCCAGAACTTCATGTTCAATGCAGTTGCCTCTCACCACATATGGCTATTGAACACTTGAACTGTGCCTGGTCCAAATTGAGATGTGCTCTAGGCCTGGCTGATTAGTTCTATTGGTTAGAGCGCAGCCTTGTAACACTAAGGTCAAGTGTTAGGATCCCCATACAGGCCAGCCCAAGGGAAAAAAAAAAGAGAGATGTGCTCTAAGTGTAAAATACACATCAGATCTCAAAGACACAGTATGAAAAAGAGAATGTAACATAGCTCATTAAGAGTTTTGAAATATTGATCACATGCTGAAATGATAATGTTAGATAAATTGGGTTATAGAAAATATATTGCTAGTTGATTTCACCTGCTTCTCTTTGTCTTTTTAATGTGGCTACCAGAAAATGTAAAATTATATAAGTGGTTTGCATATTTGGATTGGACAACACTGGAGATGTGGCTGAGCAAGGATTTCAACTGTCTCCAGAGTTGTACCCTGTACCCTGTGGACTTCTCTTTTATCATTCAGAGGTGGGAGTCGTTGAAGTGCAGGAGTATCTGGTTGCTTAGAGGTGCCCGTAATTCCTCCTGCCCAGCATCTAATAAGGTCAGAATGGGGACATCTGGATGGGCTGGGCATGTGGAGAAGCAGAGAAGACAGCACATGGGTACATTTGGAGGGCACATAACAGGCAGAGGGGAGATCACAACAATGTGAACATACTTGACACTACTGAATCGTGCACTTAAAAATGGTGCAGTTGGTAAGTTTTATGTTACATGTTTTTTTATCACAATTAAACATTTTTTTAAAAAAAGAATGAACAAAACCATAAGGAGTATGTTTCTCACTGTGACTGTTATGTAAAAGCATTTAAAAAATGAAAGCTTTATTTGACCAAGAGCAACTGGGCTAAAAGAAAATTGATAGAATGTAAGCTAGTCAAAATAAAATGTATTCCAAGAAAAGAAAAAGCAGAGGGGAAGGAAAGGTGGGCTGGCAGTAGATTATGAAGGATTTTTAATTTCTCATCAAGGAATCTGGACTTTATTTTAAAGATTCCCAAGCACAGAAAATGATCATAACCATCCTTAGAAAGAAAACTCCAGGGCCTCAATGGGAGAAGGAACTGAAAGGGGAGGGTTAAGGGAGTGCTGGGAAGCCTTTTAGGAGGGTGACCATTAACAGTGGGGGTGGTCAAGAAGGAAGCTTCCAGAAGAGACCTGGTGACTGGTTGTGGGGACTGGAAGAAGGGAAGGGAACCAACTGCTCAGGCGACAAGTGGGGACAAGGAAGGCCTCAGAGACAGGAGCGCAGAGAGGGTTTTTTCTGAGGAGGAAGGTTAGGAATATGATCTTACAGGGGCTGGGCAGGGAGGGTTGGGGCTCAGGCCGCCCATGTTGGGTGTCCAGGGCAGTGGGGAAGCTGCTGTTCTGGCGAATTAGCAGTGATGGCTGGCGAGGGGCAGTCATGCGTAACTGACCCATTATCTGCTGGATCCCACGGATCTGTTTGCTTTTAGATGATGTAATTTGAGGCTTCTTCTCTATTGTCATCGAGTTACACTCTGGATAATTAAAAATGGGGCCAAGTTGGAAGAAAACGGCCACAGAAAGGGCTGCTGGGCATCAGAGTTGACGAGGATTTGAGACAATTGGACGTTCTTTTTTTAAACCAGTGTAGTTATCCATTGTGCTTCAGGGGTCGAGCATTTTGGGGAATACCAGGATGAATTACACATAGTCTCAAAACACTTGTAGTGTGTTGTAAGCTGGGCCTTTTGGACTGTTTTATAAAACCAAAGAGAAATGATGTGAGAGTTACCTGTTTTAAATGGTACCTCATCTCCCCTTAAGATTCCTAAGTTTCAGTGAATTCCGACTGGGCAGGAGTTTGGGGTTACTCAGGTTATTTTATCCTTGTGACGAAGGAGAGATGCATAGTTTAAGTAAGTAGATGGGCTTTTGGTAAGAATTACAGCAATTGCACAACTTCCTTCTTTATGCGGACCTTGCTATCTCAGAATTCTGTTCTGCATTTTTTCCTCTCTTGCAGGAACCAGTTTCTCGTTTCCCATTAGCAGGATGTGTTTCCAGGGTGATTTGCTTACTGAACGGGAGCTGGAGTCTGGGGTGCAGAGTATCCCTAGGAAAGTGGCTTTAGAACTCCACCGGGTAGGCGTGGGAGGGTTTCCCAGCCCTGCCTTGGGAGCTGACTTAATTTTTTTCTTAAACTAGAGTTGAGCTTTTTGTTGTTACTCAGCAGCAGATTTTGTTAGCATCACCAAGATCAGTCCTAATGAGTTCTGTTGTTTAAACTGGGCAAGGAAACTTTTTTCCCCCTCGTCATTTACAAAAAGACAAATTTTAGCTCGCAGCAGCAGGGGTGTGGCCTGCGGGGAGCTAGGGGTCATGAGCAGTTGATCTCTGCTACATAAATAGCAGCAATTAATGGGCCCCTATAAAAGACAGCAATGTGTGTTTGCTGTCTAGCATCATTTCTCCGTGAATTGGAGCAAGAGTGAAATTAATTAGAAAGCCAGCAAAGGATATTTTCTGCTTTCTGTTAAATAAGTATCATCACAGGAGCACGTTCCACTCGGATGCATTCACACACATCGTTTCTTTGGAAGAAGGCGTGAAACCAATTTATTTTCAAAACTTCCCACTGGATCATGCTAATCACCAGTTTTCAGCCCTTTTCAGCTGAATTCAGGCTTGGGCTGGAGTCCTCAGACCTTTGTCATTCTCTTCATGGCTTTTGGGGCTTCCCCTTTCACCCATCCTGCTCAATTTATTTCATCCCAAGTTGTCACCCAGATTTTATTGTTTATAATGAGATTTATAAAGCAAGCCATTCTATTATTACTAGTAATTTTCTTAAAGGTTCTATATTAGGTTGCTTGGGCTGCCATAATGAAATACCATAGACTGGGTGGCTTAAACAACAGACATTTATTTTCTTACAGTTCTGGAGGCTGGAAGTGCAAGATCAAGGTGTTGGCAGGGTGGGTTTCTCCCAAGGCCTCTCTCTTTGGCTTGCAGGTGGCCACCCTCTCACTGTGTCCTCACATGGCCTTTTCTTTGTGTGTGTGCACATCCCTGGTGTCTCTTTCTCTCTTCTTATAAAGACACCAGACCTACTGGATTAGAGCCCCACCTTTGTTTAATCTTATTTACCTCTTCGAAGGTCCTATTTCCAAATATAGACATGTTGGGAGTTAGGGCTTCAATGTATGAATTTTAGAGGGACACAGTTCAGCCCATAAAAGGTTTGGAAATAATTAATAGAATAACTTTCTTCCAACTGCACTTGGATCCTTTCATTCATTCACTCAGGACATATTTATTGAGTGCTGTCTGTGTGCCGGAGCTGTTCTGGACCCTAAAAGCATGTCTGTGAAGGAGACTGAGGACTATCCCTTCCCTTCTGGGGCTTCCAAGCATTGGGCAGATTCCGTGCCCAGTCAGTGTGTTTGGCAGGACTTACGAGGTGATAAGCTCCATGGAGAGAAATAGACCAGAGTGAGTGGATTTTGAGTGCTGGGAGATGTGGTTGTAAAGAGGGGGGTCAAGGAAGCCTGAGAAGTGACATTTTGGCAAAGTCTTAGAGGTGAGGGAGTGAATGTGTGGCCAGAGCCCCCAGGTGGGAACACACCTGTCTCTTCTAAAAAGTGGGGCAAGCCATAGGAGACAAGTTTAGAGGTGAAGGGCCGCAAGGAGGGGGCTGTGCAAGCATTGCCCGGACTTTTGCTCTTCCTCTGTGAGAAACAGGCAATCTAGGTGTGTTTTTATGGTCCTCACTTTTGGAAAGTTTTCCTGTCCTTCTAGATCAGCTGCTCTGGAGAAGGTGACAGATGGTTCAGACAAGTTTGGGAGAGAGAAAGTGTACCCAGCAGGATCACCACAGAGAATTAGACATTGGGGTGCGAGGGACTTGAGGGGGTACGTTGAGGGTCCTTCTGTAATGGGACACCTGCTGGCCATGTGAGGTCTCCCCAGCACCCCTTCTTGATAGTAACCTGTCCCCAGCTCTTAGCCACATGTGGAGTAAGTGAGAAACTGCTTTTGCAGCAGGTAGGCTGGACAGCTCCAGTCTACACAGCGTGAGCTGGGGATGACAGTCCTTCGCCTTTAATTTGGCAGTGGTCCTAAAATTCTCTCTCTGCTCAGACATTTAGAGCCATTCAGTTCCTCTTACCCACGGACTGTCCGTCTGTCCATCCTTCCTCTCATCCTCTATCGTCCCTTCCTTTCATCTTTCCGTAACTTGTGCATGTGTTGGCTCTGTCCTCAATCCAGTGCCTGTTCGTTGAGCTCCTTCTGTGCTCCTGACACTACTGGGCGCTGGCACACAAGGCTGAGCCACCTTTCAAAATGACCACAGGGTTTGGTGCTGGGAAGGGGGTTCTGCAAGAGTGTTCTAGGAGAAGGATGAGCCTTGAAAAAGGGTAAGAAGGATCTGACAGGGCTGATCGCAGAGTCTGGGAGGCAACTGGAGGTGGGAGAATTTTGTGCCGTGAAGGAGGAATCCCTGTAGTAGCCCAGTGAGTTATGGGGAAAACACGGAATAGCGTAAGGGAATCATAAGTGCTGAGGTGGGAGAAGGAGGGTGTGAGTGCTGTTATAATCAGGCTGGTCAGGGAAGCCTCTCTGAGGTGACATTTCTTAAAGAGAGGTCTGTGAACTTTCTGCATCACAATCACGCACAAGCTGAAACCATTATCTGAAGATGGCATGAGCACTTTATAATTTTAATTGTCGAAAGGAAGGCTTTGGTCTACCTGTGGGCCCAAGTAGTTGGACTTACCCAAGGCAGTAGTAGAGATGACCAAGAACTTGTACTGACTCCCTGCCATGGACTGGTAAGATTTTCCATTCATTCATTCATTCATTCATTCATTCATTCATTCATTCATTCATTCCCTCCCTCCCTTGTTCTCAATGAGCCAAGCCCTGTGCTAGGTGCTGGGAGGCCAGACACAATCCCTGCCTTCTTGTAAAGTACACCGGAGAGTGCTGCAAACAGCTGAGCACGTGATGATGGATGTGACAGTCACGGAGGTGCAGGGTGACCCCAGTCATCTGGTGGGGAGGCAAACTGTAACCTGATACTGGAGAGAGGAGTGGGAGCTGGAAAGAGCGGGAGCCCATCCAAGAACCATGTGTGGGAGGGAATTCCAGGCAGGAGTGGGTAGGGGCCGGAGACAGGAGGCAGAGAGATTAGCAGGGAGGCCTAGCCCAGGCAGAGGGATGGTGGTACAGCTACAGCAGAGAGGGAGGGGAGGGGCTGGGAGATTTTAGTAGACAGAGGTGACAGACCCTGATGATTAATTGGGGGGGGGAGGAGTCAAGGACGCACAGTGGGGCCACCTGTGGATGGTGGTGCTGTAGGCTGAGCAGGGGATCCTCAGAGGGGAGCAGGGGGAGGTGACGTGTTTGAGGGACCCACAGAACATCCAGGTGGAGATGGCCATAGGCACTCCAGGGCTCAGGACAAAGGTGTGAACAGGTCTGGTGTTGGCGCTCATCAGCAGGTGGACAGTCATGGAGTCTTGGAAGTGGAGGAGGTGGACACGTACATCCCTCACGTGAGGAGAGAAGAGCCTGGGCTAGGACCTCAAGGAGGGGCAGTACCTGGGAGGGCAAGTGTGGTGAGGGGTGAGGGGAGAGTGGCTTCCTGGACTGGGCAGTCAGGAGGGCACCAGGGGACCCTGGTGAGGGCAGTTTCAGGGAACAGTGGGGATGGGAGTTGGGTGGCAAGAGCTTCCTGTATACTGTTTCTACCTACCCCTCTTGCATGAAACATGAAAATCCTAATGACTACCACTTGTTCAGGACTCTGATTGCTCTTGGTGCTAAATGCCCTTTATGGGGTTTCTCACTTACTTCTCCAACATCCCTATGAGGTAGGCACTTTTATCCCCCTTTCATTTTTTATTTATTTATTTTTTTGTCTTTTGTCTTTTTTCCGTGTCCGGCAACGGATCGCAACCCTCAGTGTTGCCCCCGTACCGGACCGGGGACCGGCAACGGGATCGCAAGCCTCGGTGCTGCTCCTGTGCCTCGCTCAACCAGTGAGCGGGAACCGGTCTATACGTGGGATCCGAACCCTCGGACGGGAGCGCCGCCGCGCTTCCCAAGCGGCGCACTATCCAGTGCGCCACTGGGCCGGCCCAACCCCTTTCATTTTTTAAACAAGTGAGGAAACTAAGGCTTAGAGAGGTCTAAGCTGCCAAGTGGCAGAGACAGGGTTTGAAGTCATGGCCCAGCTTTGAGGCCCACGTGCCCCTCTGCTCTGCTGTGATACCCCCTGAAGAACTGCCAGAATGTGGAAAGCAGGGTGTCTTAGTCCACTTAGTGTTGCTACAACAATATCTGAGGCTGGGTAACTTATAAAGAAAAGAGATTTATTTGGCTCACAATTCTGGTGGCTGGAAAGTCCAAGAACATGGAGCAGGCGTCCATTTGGCTTCTGGTAAGCGGCTCATGCTGTGTCAAACATGGTGGGAACCAGAAAGGCGAGTGGGCAGGTGCCAAGAGTCAGAGCAGCAGAGGAACCTTCGCTTTATAACAACCTGTTCTGAAGGGAATTAATCCATTCCCATGAGAACTAACCCATTCTCCAGAGAAAGCGATTAATCCATTTTAACCCTATATTGTCACATTGGGATGAAGCCTCAACATGAGTTTTGGTGGGGACAAACCATATTCAAACGATAGCACAGGGTGAGATCAGGAGAGGTACTGTGGGATCTGACCTCAGCCCTGGGTGAATGAACGCTAGCCCTTTCTTCTTACATTTTCACTCTTCTGCAGGAAATCCCATACTGAGGGATGCTCAGAGGGTCTATTCATCTGCTTGGGCTGCCATAACAAAATACCATAGACTGGGTGGCTTAAACAATAGAAATTTATTTTCTCACACTTCTGGAGGCTGGAAGTCTGAGATCAAGGTGCTATCAGGGTTAGTTTCTCCTGGGACCTCTCTCCTTGGCTTGCAGACAGCTGCCTTCTTGCTGTGTCCTCATGTGGCCTTTTCTTTGCATGTTAGGAGAGAGAGAGAGATCTCTGGTGTCTCTTCCTCCTCTTACATGGACACCAGTTCTATTGGATTAGGGTCTGTAGTGGATTGAATTATGTCCCCTGCCAAAACTCACTGAAGCTTGAATTGTGTCCCCCATGTTTTATGTAGTAGAAACTTAGCTCCCACCGTGACTGTTAAGAAGGTGGGAAATACTATTATGGTAATTGAAAGGTGGAGCCTTGAAGAAGTGAGTGGATTGTAGGACCGTGTAGTAGTGAATGGATTAAAAATGGTGGTCAGGGGCATGGTTCTGAGGGCTTTAAAAGGACAGTGTATGAGGAACTGTCTCTCTCTGTTCTCTCTGCTTCTACCACCTTGCAATGTGAGGTCCGTGGGTCACTGTTGCCACCACCAGATGGACTTTGGACTTTCTAGCCTCAGAAACTGTAAGCCATAAATTTCATTTTCTTTATAAATCACCCAGTTCCATGTATTTTGCTATAAGCAACAGAAACAGACTAATACAGGGTTCCACGCTTATGATCTCATTTAACCTTAATCACCTCTTTAAAGGCTCTATCTCCAAATACAGTAACTTTGGGGGTTAGGGCTTCAATATACGCATTTTGGGGGGACACTATTCAGTCTATAACAGATGGTAATTTTTTTTTTTGTCCTTTTTGTCTTTTTTTCGTGACCGGCAACGGATCGCAACCCTCAGTGTCGCGCCCGTACCAGACCGGGACCGGCAACGGGATCGCAACCCTCGGTGTTGCGCCTGCACCTCGCTCAGCCAGTGAGCTGCTGGTCTGTATGTGGGATCCGAACCCTCGGCGGGAGCGCCGCTGCGCTCCCAAGCGGCGCACTGTAGCAGTGCGCCACCGGGCCAGCCCAGATGGTAATTTTGAACCACCACAAAGGATCTGCATTATCCCCTACAAATATGTTTTAGGTGCTTAATAAATGTTTATTGAGGAAGGAAAGATTCATTTGAGTTTAGCATGTGGTATTAAAGAAAGCTCTTTTTTGGTTAATTTCCATGTGAAAAGAAAAGTCAGTCAATCAGGGCCTCCCATTCCCTGTGCATTTTGATTATTTAAAACATTATAGTGTAAAAGTGCTTTGATTAAGGGAAGACTATGAACTTTCTAAAGTACAGCATACACTGTATAATGTGTAAAACATGTATGTATGATTTTGTGATATTAAAGAGGAATCTCTTTGACAAATTTTTTTCTTCCTTTCATTCCTATGGAAGATTAATTTTACATCTGACTTTTCATTTTGTAGATTGGAAACATCAACAATTCTTGATGTGTTTCAGAGTAATGAATTTTAAAGGCAGTGAAGGGTGATCCAGGATGAAGGGATGAATTTTAAATCCCGTTAACTCTGATCCTGTGTAGACAGTCTCAACTAAGTCAATATTTAAAGAAGATGAGAGACTAAACTGATAGGAAACCACTGCCTTGGGATTTAAAAGCAACTCTATTCCAGAGAGTTCAAAACACTGCAATGTGGTGCAGGCTTCTTTTTTATTATGCTAAAACTGTGGGTCATTTCTTTTTTCCTTAGCTGAACTGAGCTTAAAGGTTTTTCACCCTCTCTACAGGTTGATTCATTGAAAGTAAAATGGTAATAATAACAGCAACAATTTAAGGAGCACTTACTATGTGCCAGATGTTGCACTAAGAGCTTTACGTACATTATCTCAGGGACCAGTTGGTTTATGGAAGTGTGTACCATTACTGTGTACATTACTATGCCTGGATATTTTTATGCATCCGTTATTCTAAGTAAAATTTTACATTGAATTTCCTCTCCTAATACATAATAAAAGCCATTGAGCTTGACTTCCTTGGTGGTTAGCAAATGTCCTCTCTCTTGATGGATTGGGATACACGAGGGTCCACTCCCCATCCTCTCCTGTGTTGGAGAGAGCAGCACACCCGTCCATGCAGGGCAGACTCTCCCACCTATTCTTTTCCTTCCTGAAGGTTTCCTCACTCTCCAGTGTCTTCTATTTCTCCATTCCTGCAGCTGCTGGTGGAGATTTTAGTTCTACTTTTTTTTTTGGCTTTGGGGCATTTCTGTTTCTTTCTTATGAGCTTAGCTATTTATTTAAAAATTGGTTTGCTGATTTTATCCATCATTGGCTTTTTTTTTTTTTTGGTGGTTGGGGGGTGAGGGTGGAATTGCCATATTGTGAGAAATGCTATTTCTTAGATAATGAAAGAAGTTGATGAATAATCTCTTTCAGCTGTCATATATTGGAGCTGTGCCATTCTCCCTCTACTAATTTTTTACCACAGCAAGACTTTGCTACTTATCTTGTCAGAAATATGGGGGCAATCTTTGAAATGGATTCCTTTGTAAAATTTTGGGGGATTTTGCAGCTTGAATCTGTTGAAGAGCTGGAGTCTTGGTTTTACTGAAAACCATTTTACAGAAAATGTTTTTTCTCTATGTGTTCAGGACGACATCCAGGCTTGGATACTCCCCTGACAGCCCCACCTCCACACACACACACACACCCTGGACCAGATTGGGAGTCCCCAGACGGCATTGGCGAGGGTATTGTTCTCAAGTGAATCAGCAGTCTACAGCGGTGGTAACAGGCACTGGTGTCATCTCTCGTTGTCTGGAACACACTAAACTGGCTTATTTTACCACCGTTTGATAGCAGATTTAATTTTACTCTGTAAAACTCTCCTGAATAAAGCAGTTTATTTTTCAGCTAGAGACCCATCACTGCACTGGGCTTTACCCCGGTAGAATCAGTGGTAGGTCTGTTTTGCCTGCAAATCTCTGATTACTGTCCAATTAAATTAGATGCCTCCCTTCGGTGATCATTGATTGACTATTCCTTAATTTCCCATTTATTATTTCCCATTTCAGTTGTTGTAGATGAAGTTGATTAAACAATTTTGTGCAATCAGGAATAGCGTTTCATTTTCAGTGTTATCAATGCAGAGCCTGGAAGTTTAGGGGGTGAATAAAAACAAGCTGGTGGTGAGCTGGTGTTTGGGAAAGGAGAGGGAACTTAGTAGGAAACCTTCTCCCAGGTGAGGTAGATTCAGCATTCAGGGTTTTCACAGAGGGACTCTCAACCAGTAGAAGTTGGGAACCAAGATATCAAATGATCGTGGAGCACACAGCTGGTGTGTTGGTTTCCCAGACCTGCTGTAACAAATTAGCAACAACTTGGTGGCTTAAAACAACAAAAAATTATTCTCTCACAGTCTGGAGGCTAGACATCTGAAATCAATTTCACTGGGTCCAAATCATGGTGTTGGCAGGGCGACGGCCCTCCCTTTGGAAACTCTAGGTGAGATCCGGACTTTGCGTCTTTCGACTCTGGTGGCTACTGGCATTCCTGGGTCTGTGGTCACATCAGTGTCTCCTTCTTCACGTTGTCTTTTCCTCTGTGTGTGTTTCTATCTGATCTTCTCCCTCTTTTAAGGACGTTTCTGATAGCATGATGGCTCACCCACTTAATCCAGGACAATCTCCCTATCTCAAGACTCTTAACTTCATCCTGTCTGCACAGACGCTTTCTCCAAATTAGATAAAATTTACAGGTTCCCGGGGTTAGGATGTGGCCTTTCTTTGGGATGAGGCATTTTCCAGCCCACCACACTGGATCCACTTCACAAAATGCCTCGGGAAGACCACCCAAGGCCAGGGCTGGAGTGGATTCCATTGGGATGTTGCCCTAGCGCCTTGCATCACATCATTGAAATGCCCTTTCACCTTTGAGGAAGGGAGGATGATGGGCTGGAGGAAGAGCAAGAAGGGAGAGAAGTTGGGAGAAGTGTTTAGAAATGCTGCACCTGCCCAGAAGTGGGAAAGTACAGGAAAAACCACCTTAAGCAGGACCTGGTGTATTGGAACTAGGCACTGATTGTTAGGATTGTGATAATCGTATATTTGTGTCCTACCTCGTGGAAGGAGCCACCTGCACTCTGCTTTTCATTCAGAGAGGTCCTCATTGAAGACTTTTGCTAACCAGTTACTGGTGTTTCACGGGATTTTGCTGTGGTAGAGATCTTGGAGGTACAAACAACTGGCATAGGCTGGGAGTGGGGCCTGGGAGGGAGCTAGCGGTAACTCTGCTCCCTGCGGGTCACACGTGGACATGGCGGGAGCAGGAGAGGTGCAGGTCAATTAGGACTCGTCAGAAGCCCCTAGACTGCAACAAAGAGGGAAAGTGAGGAGCAGAGAGAGGCTGTAGGCAAACGGTGGTGGTATTTTCCCGACCGCCAGGAGGGTCTCACGATGCCTGAGAACGTTTTCCTGAGGAGCAGCATCAGATAGATTCCTTTCTTTTTTTTCAGAGGAGATATTAGTCTCCCACAGTTGCTATTACAAGTCACAAGGTTGGTGGCTTAAAGTAACAAATTGATTCTCCCACAGTTCTGGAGGCCAGAGGTCTAAAATCAGAGTATGGGCAGGGCTGTGCTCCCTCTGGAGGCTCTAGGGGAGGATCCGTCCTGGCCTCTTCCAGGCTTTGGTGGCTCTAGGTATCCCTTGGCTTATGGCTGCATCATTCCAGTCTCTGCCTCCTTATTCCCATGGCCTTTTCCTCTGTGTATTTGTGCAAAAGTTCCCTCCGCCTCTATTTTATAAGGACACTTACGAGGATATTACATTTAGGGCCCACCCAGATAATCCAGGCTAATCTCATCTGAAAATCCTTCACTTAGTAACATTTGCAAAGACCCTTTTCCCAGATAAAGTCACATTTACACGATCCAGGGATAAGGACTTAATATCTTTGGGTGAGTATTATTCAACCTAGTACAGGCAATTAAAGAGGTAAATAAATTATCCTAACAATAATTATGTGCTGTGTTAAAAAGGCAGATTGTATTACTGCCGGGCTTTTAGACTGTTGTTTATTCATAGTACTTTTAAGATTTCGTTGCCAAAGGGTGTAATTTTTAAAACATTGCAACACAGAGTCAAGCAAAGACAGAACCTAACTGTACTTTTCAGCATCTCTTTTTCTCCCCATCTCCCCAAGAGAATGGCGATATATATGTGTATACATACATATATGTATATATAATTTCAGGGGGGTCAGGAATAAGAAGAGTTTTTAAAGCTTTTAGTCTAGCATCTCTGGAACTAGTTGGGGCCCAGCCACAGCCAGTGTATAACTTTAGCTTCTGTGGGCTGGGAGCCTCAGTCTCAGCTGACTTGGGATGGTCAGGCCGCCGTGGTGAGGCACGTGTGGGCAGAGGCTCCCCCAGCTTGTCTGGTCCCCTTGGCTGATTGTGCCTTTGCTACTCATATTTTTGGGTTATGGGTTTGAACTTCCCTATTAAGATGAGACTCTGTTCTCCAGGGAGAAATAATAGATTAAGCTGCTGATAGCTATTGCTTTGATGATTCCATTGGTTAGTTTCCTATTGGTCACTTCCTGCTTATCAATTACTGTGCGCCATGAAGGGAGAGTGGTCCCTGGTTAAGCAGTGAGTGCATTAAATCTTACTGCAGACGCTAGTTGTGTAAGGCACTTAGGGCAAGAGGGTTTAGGGGAATCTCTATAGAAGGAAGGTGGCATTTGAGTTAGCCTCTGCAGGACGTGGGGGGGGGGTTGATCTGAGTGGTTGAAGGGGGGGGGCAGGAGTACTTGGAGAGTGACAGAATGCGTGTCCTGGGGGAGTGAGGGAGGTGAGGTTCTGAATGAACAAGACTGGTGGCTTGGGAACAGAGAGGAAGGAAAGGAGGGGAGGCCGTGGGCAGAAGGCACCGGCCTCGTGTTATTGCTAGAAACATTAGAGAGAGGAATGAAGATATAAGAAAGAATGGGGCAAAAACAGAGGTGTGTCTTAGGGCCTGGAGAGTGGAGAGGTTACTTCCCCCAAAGGAAAGGGGAGAACTGGGGTTGGGTGCAGATTTGGGTAGAAAGACAATCTTTCCTTCCCGTCCAACGTCCAACTCTTCTCCTTCCCTCTCTTAACACCCTCCCTCCCACCCTACTATTTATGACAAGTTGATTGTGGGGAAATGGCTCAGGAGGAGCTTGCTGTGGGGGCTGAGTGGGACCCTGGGGCAGCAGCAACAGAGGCTGGGCCCTGACAGCGAGGCCAAGAGTTCCCTTGCCAGGTAATTCAGCCAGGGAAAGAGGTGCCCATTGGAGGCAGAGACAGCCTGGCCGAAGACCTGTGCAGGGCAGAGAAAGGACAGGTGAGGCCAGGGGTGCTTTATCCTCGAGTAGTGCATCCTCCAGAGCCCTACTCATGCCTGAGAACTGAAGGTGGGGATGGACTTAGCTGTTCCAGAAGTGGAGGTGTGGTGGACCAGACCTGGAGGGGATGGTGATGAGTCCTGAGAGGGAGTGGGAGAGCCCTTTGCTCAGGAGAAATTGGTATCACCCCCGCCCTGTCCTTTGGAGAGACAAGTTTGACAGTAACCCTTCACTGAAACTTCTAGACAGCTATTCAAGTTTGCTTAATAAGTAAATTCCAGTCTCTTCCTTAATAATTGAATTTTTTGATTTTTCCAAATGTTACATTTTTTTTTCTTCGATGGTATTTTAAATAAGGTGTTTCTCCTGCTGCAAAGAAGTAGCTATGTATTTTCCTAGGGTTCTTGTGAGTAGTCGAGGAATAACCTTTGCCTGCAATGTGTCTGATAACAGCCATGCTCTTGGTTTCTCCTTAGGTAGCCATAAAAGTCATTGATAAGAAGAGAGCCAAAAAGGACACCTATGTCACCAAAAACCTGCGGCGAGAGGGGCAGATCCAGCAGATGATTCGCCACCCCAACATCACACAGCTCCTCGATATCTTAGAGACGGAAAATAGCTACTACCTGGTTATGGAGCTGTGCCCAGGGGGCAACCTGATGCACAAGATATATGAGAAGAAGCGGCTGGAGGAGCCCGAGGCCCGCAGATACATCAGGCAGCTCATCTCCGCAGTAGAGCACCTGCACCGGGCTGGGGTGGTCCACAGGTAAGGGCCACGCCGGGCTGATGATCGCTGACCCTGTGCTTCAGCACACTCCAAGCAAGGCTGAGTAATTGCAGACTGTTCTACAATTCCCCTATATCTTGTTCCATGGTATTGTTTTGTGAGTTGGGTTATTGCCAGTAAGGGAGTTCAAAGAGTGGAATATGAAGCCAGTGTGCCTGGGCTTACATCCTGGCTCTGCCCTTCAATAGTTGTGTGATCTTAGGTAAGTCACTTAACCTCTCTGATCCTTGGCCTCTTCATCTGTAAAATGGGAGTAATAATGACAACCTCTCCCTTGGTTGGTGTAAGAGTCAGTGAGTTAATATATGGAAAGAGCTTGGACTGGTGTCTGGTATATGGTAAGCACCATGTCAGTGTTAGCTGCTGCCTTATTCTTATTTGCAAACACATGAGGTCCATTGCTCAGGTGCCTGAAAGAAGAACCAGTGTTACATGGCATGGGATTATTTTCAACTACTGCCAGGGAAGGTGCTTTCATTGCATTTGCTTCACACATGCTAGCTGCTGAATAGCCATTTGATTTAACTGAATTGAATCACCATTCGAACTGTGAACTTGCGCTTGAAATCAAGGGGTGTTTCCCATAAGTCAAATCAACCTTCCAAATAGTTGTGAAAATCAAACTTGTTTTTACCAGCCTGTGCTCTCCTGGGGAGGGGCCCCACAAAGAAAGTGAATGAAAATAGCTTTCTTAGCAATGTTGCCTTTGGTGAAGGGTGCCTACTTTTAGTACTGTATGAAAAAAATAAAATTAAATTAAAAAATGAAAGTGTCCTCTTTTCCTCCCAAGAAAGTGTTGGCTTCACCAGTGAATATGTGGTTCTTCCTTTGTGGAATTATAATCAATGCAATTATTCTAGGTTGTTGGGAAAAATTAATCATGTTTAATTGGTTCTCATTTAAAAAATCAAGATCAGGGTTTAAAATAGGTGTGTGCACACATACGGTTAAACATTTTTTTAATTAGATATAATTTACATACCATAAAGTTTCACCATTTAAAAGTGTACAATGCAGGGCTGGCTGGTTAGCTCAGTTGGTTGGAGTGTGGTGTTGAAAACACCAAGGTCCAGTGTTCCATCCCTGTACTAGCTAGCTGCTAAAATAAATAAATAAATAAAATAAAATAAAACTGTGATGCAGCTTATTTAAAGAAAAAGTGTACAACCCAGTGGTTTTTAGTATATTCACAGAGTTATTCAACCACATCACCACTCTATAGCTTTAGAGTATTTTTATTACCACCAAAACAAACCCTGTTCCCATTAGCAGTCACTCCCAAGTCCCCCCTTTTGCAAGCCCCTGGCAACTACTAATCTGCTTTCTTTCTCTATGGATTTGCCTATTCGGGACATTTCATATAAATAAAATCATACAATTTACAGTCTTTGGTGACTGGCTTTTTTCATTTAGCATAGTGTTTTTCAGAGTTATCCATGTTATACAGTGTATTAGTACCTTCTTTTTATGGCTGAGTAATATTCCATTGTATGGATAAGCACATTTTGTTGATCCATCCATCAGTCAATGGACATTTGGGTTGCTTCCACTTTTCGGCTATTATGAATAATGCTGCTATGAACGTTGGTATACAAGTTTTTGTGTGAACATATATTTTTACATCCTTTGGAGAATTCCACTCTTAAGAGTGGAATTAGTGGGTCATATGGCAACTCCCTGTTTAACCTTTTGAGGAAACACACACATATATATTTAAATTTAGGATCTAATGGTGCATTTTATCTGTTGGAAAGCGATTTATTTTCTGATGTGTGAAGAAAGCAGCTCCAGACCTTTATTTAATACAATTCCAACCCTTTCAAGGTGGAGAGGGCTGTCTCCTTACTAACGGGATTGGCACCATGGGATGCTCTGCCCTGTTGTGTGTGAACCCAGGGACACCGTCGGGAGGTCACGTTGTCCAGGGCTTCCCCAGAGCCATTGGGCACCATTCAGGCCAATCATCTTCTCCTCACTGAAGTGAGAGAACCTCTTCACATACATATTTTTAGTCACATGCGTGGCCATGAGATCACGCTTCTTTAGAACTCTTTGGGTTTAGATCAGCAAGGAAGAGCACATTCAGGAATTTTAAGTGAATAACACTATTTTTGGCTCTTTCCGACAAAACCCTTGTGTAGCCTGTGGTGTCATCGCTCTGCCATTATTAGGAAAATGATGGTCGTAAGTGTGCTCGACTGTCTTTGTTGATTAAAATGACAAAGACAGAAACCTCACAAATGAATCAGCTTGGATTACTGACTCTGACTCTGCAGGTCACAGCAGAAAATAGAACAAGGGGACTGTAAGCAGCAGAGCTTTCTGTGGGACTCGGGGTGTTTTTTGAAGGGTTTCGTGCTGTCAAAAATACGATGAGCACCGAGCTTCTCAGCATTGCAAGGGCAACAAAAGAAAATCAACTGGAAGCGGGGCGCTGCACATGGTCTCTCCTGCAGGAAATTCTCAACAACCCTTTTAAAGTCATTTTAACAAAATCCAATCCCTCTCAGTGCAATTACTGTCAAAATGTCAAAGGAATGAATTTAATAATGTTTTGATAGCAAAGATGGTATACTTTTTCTTTCTCTGATCTCCAGCTTTCTACTTTTTCCTCTCCCTCTTAGGAAATATATTCATAATCTTGTAATGGCAAGGGCTCAGATCTTTTAAAGTTAGAGAAGGTTGGAAATATAGGTATCCTTTAGGAGGATTTCTTTGCTTTTCTCTCTAGAAATCATGTTAATGCATGTCACTGCACACAGACGTAGGTGATTATGTGGTTGAGATATCACATTCAAATGTTTGTTTAGAATATATTCATGGTTTGTCTTTAACAGAATGTCTTGACTTTCAAAGACTTTATACCAGTTATTTTTAGCATTCATAACTTGTCTGACCACTGGTATGCTCTTTGCTGTAGCACTTTCCAGTGGTGGAGGATTTTCTCCTTTGTACTGCAAAGGTGGAATGAATTTCATAAATTATTTTGAAGTGAGATTTTTTCAAATGAATAAGAGAATATAGCATTTTAGACAGGCCCTAGAGTCTCTGGTGGGAAGGTTTTTGAACAAATACATTGGATCATCCAAAAGGATTTAGGTGGAGTTTTTGTGGCTACATGTATACAGTGATTTAAAGGGCTTTTGGGTCTGTGTGGACGATGCATTAAAAACATGGTTTTTGATTAACCACGTTGTTATGTCATAATCAACTTAACGCCCTTAGTTCTTATGATATTAAATCTAAATATTTACTTGTCTATCCAGAACTATTTAAGTATCATTTAAAAGAAGCAAATCTTTAAAAATCACGTAAATATTACAAGTAGAATTTTTTAAAAAGGAAACTAAACTTTTATAAAGCAGATTCCCTTAGCTGGCAGAGAACTTCATACTACACTGGACTTGCTATAACCTTTGTGTCTTTTGCCACAAGAAGGTGGTTGTTAATTTTTACAAAGGTAGAGTTTGGTCTAACTTCTTCATTACTCCAATTTAGAATTGCCAAAGATTTTTTGCATCTAAAATGTAACAAGTTTGGGTTGTTTCCTTCTCCTCAAACGTGCTCACCCAGCAAGATGCCAAAATCTGATGATCTCCCTGTTGTATGTAGAGTGTTGACTCTTAACATGAATCACCAAGAACGCTGATTGTGCAGAGAGGCTAATTTGAGATTCATCTGTTCATTCAAAATAACAAAGTCCAATCAAACTATACCCAACAGACACAACAGAATAGGGTAATGCAATGCAGCCGTCCCTAAGCAGGAAGAGACAAGCCATGGGCTCGCAGGACCAGGAAAAAGAGACACATGATCAAAGGCAGCATGAGCCTGTGCTTGGATGTGTGTCAGCGTCGCAGGTCCCGGGGCCACGACCTTGTTCCTTCATCAATATAGAAAAAGGGTCCTTTGCGCTGAAGAGGAATGTGGTGGGAGTGTGGGGGCGGGGGGGGGGGG